>NW_025779639.1:0-69586 GCF_021130785.1 Homalodisca vitripennis | reverse complement strand
ATTGGTGCTCCGGGAGTGAAGCCAAAATGTTAACAATTGCTTGAATTTTCTGATTGTACTAAAACATCCTTAAATTCGATCTGTAATTGGCATTGCCATGAATGTTAAAGTTAAATTGAATTTTCTGTTTGGAAAATTTGTGGCTGGAAACAAAATTTCTCTTAAAATAATTGAACCTACTAACTTACATATTTAAAAAGTTTAATTATATACTGTTTTAAATGAACAATGATGTTTAATAATACGAGAACTATATGTCTTTTTTAATAGTAGCAAGGGCATTAAGTGTTAATAAGTTTTAAAAATTATAATAAGGTATTTCTATAATAGGGCTATGGCCAGCATAGATATATAAATAAAAATTATATATTCACCGTCAGGGACGAGTTATTAAAAATAATATAGGTACATTACTGCTAAATTAAAAATTCATAATTGCATCCTGTGTCAGCACTGGAAGGAGTATACTTTATACACACAATGTTCCATTTCCATTAATCAAAACAAAGCTTATTAGCTAATAAATATATTCATCTTTTCAACGCCTAAAAAAACATAATCTTCAGCACTATAGATACTGTAGATATAAATGTTTGTAAATTTAATAAACAATGTCTAATTTAGATCGGGTTGTAAATTTATCTTTATGGCAAGCTATGTCAAATAAACATTAATATAAAAATTTAAAATTACCAAAAATTCACTGTTGATGTAACAAAAGTTCATGTAACATCAAAATCGAGCGAGACTGTAGTAACATACGACACCGAGAGATTGCGAGTCCAGTAAAACTGTGTTAAAGAGCAAAACCCAAATTTATCGTATTTTCTGCTACGATGATTTCCAAAAACTTGTGTAAATGCTTGTCGCAGCTTTATGTAAGTAAGAGAGCCTTGCTTTTAATATTTTGCTTTATTGGCGTGACTCTGCTGAAACTTTAATGATACGATCTCGTTACAACAACCGATCTATATTACTTTAACATATTGTTGTTGTATTATTTGGAGGGAGGCTCCAGTTGCTGCAGCAAGTTTAAGTTTTTTTGTAGATCATTATTAATTTTTAATTTGCATTCGAAAGTTATGCAATTGATTTTAATACTTCCAGACCATATTCCAATGTATTCAGTGGACTTTCATAATTGGTGCATTTGAAGGTATGTGTGACATTAAAAAAACTATTTAAAAAAAAAAACATACGCTATGTGATTCTCTATAGTGCGGTGGGTATATGTTTGTGGTGCATTATTGCATACAGAATAAATCACACATAATGCAATAAAATTTGGTAGAGACTTTTAATCATATTTAAAATAAATATGCAATCAATCTGGTGTCCCAAAGTAATTTTTTTTGTATCTACAAGTTGGATATTAGGTATTATAAACACATTTTTTGGTATAATATTATATGTGAAATCATTCTAAAAAACCACTAACCCTGTGATTCTTATATTATTTAATTAAAGTATAAATCAATTTAATTAAAATTCTTAAACTTGGACACGTTACAAACTATTAAGGTAATATCGAACACACATCACATAAACTGTAAATTTTATGTATACTTAACATTGTGTCTCTCGAACCCCCCACACCCTACACATGACAACATAAATAGATAAATTAAAAATTTTTGAATAGGTTGTTTGTAAAAAAGTGTTTTTTTATGTCATAAAGATTGAGTTACATACATTTTAAAAAGTCACGATATATGACCAAAAAGTACAGTACACAATAAAACCGAACCGGACGGGTAGAAACCAAAATATTTATTCTAGTTATGGTTGTCTTTAAATGGGAATCTCGAATCGCACTGACTTACATTACAATATTATAAGTCAGCACATTGTCATTACCTTAATAACAGCCTTCAGAGAATTTTAATTTCGATTTAGCACATGGAATGAAATGCAGAGGCTTTTACAAAGACACAAACAGTAATGTGAAATATTTCATCATTATCGTCACTTGCCAAAAAGGACAGATTATGAAATTTTCAAATATATGAAGGCCAGGTTAAATACAATAAACTTGTTTAAATTAGTTCCCGGTTGACATTTTATCGCACTTAATAAGAGGCCCGCAATAGTACAAATAATAAACTAAGCTAGTCCTCAATGAGCGAGTGAACTAAACTGATCACATATATAAATATAAATCATATTAACGATAAAATGAATTCAAATATAAATTAATTAGTATTTCACAACATTTAATTTGTGAGAATTTTAATTAAAATGTTTGGTATTTTTGTAGCTAAAAATAACTAGGCATATAAATCCACATAAATAGGGATTCAAAATTAACATTTTTTTCCCCCCAAGAAAAATAATTGCGTAAAGGGCAATTTTATGAGGCAACTAACAATTCGGTCAAGTGCTGGGGACTGGCTGAATTTGGTTTGTGTGGTTAGGTGATGTTGTTTGTAATTACTATATCTAAACTCTCGTGAACCCTGAAATAATGATCGTGTATTCAAAAAGTATTAAGTATTTTTGCTTTGAAAAAAATTAAGAACCAGCTATCGGCAGTTGGGCCAGTACATTTTTAAACACGATTTTCCGTTATCATTGCACTTTTTTAAAGATTTGGGTTTAATCAATATAGTGTCCAACATTGATTAAATGTGTTACATATGGTAGAATCCCTAAACTTAATGTTGATGTTTACTTTTGTTTATTGTGGTTTGTGTTAACTTGTAAAATTTGTCTGTGGTGAATGTCCTTTGTTTATACTGTATTATAAACAAGAAAAAATTCTATGAGGACGTGTATAATTTACGTCCCATGAATTAAATCTACCAGCAGTTTTTTTGAAAACACTATAACAACACAAAAAGTGTAGTAGGGGTGCGCTGTGACGGTTTACCATATGAGAAAAAAACAATATTACTCACTGTAATAATGTTACTCAGAGATGAAATTGTGGCTCACGTAATTTGAATGTGAAAAATTAGGAATCACGTTAAGTTGAGGTATAATAGTTATCAATATTTGTTAAATAAATTTATTCGTGAGGAAATAAATGGATTTCATTTTAGTTCGTTACATAACCACTTTATATAAATTATGGGAAAGGTTATACAACAACAGTGGGTACCAGGTGGATTTCATATTCTAATAAACTTTGGCGGGTTTGCTAGGCTTATAATACAATACTCTAATTATAATAAAACAATTAAACCCAACCTAACACGTCATGCCTTAAAAATACATGTTGATGTTTTCTTTTGTTATTGAGGTTTGTTAACTTAAGTCTAAGTTAAATCGTAATTGGTTTTAATTTATTTCGAAAGGCTCGTTTATTTAGAATATTCATCCGTAACCACTGTATTATGCAACTTTTTATGGGACGATAATGTGTTAGATTGGCCACGTTCAGTTTGCTACTTATGGAGGAAAAGTGGGAATAAAAAAAAATAATTTAGAAAGAAATTTTTGGAAAAAAAAAGCTTTTTGTTTACACGTTAATTCGTTTATCTTATTAAACGTGTTTTTAATAGCTTTTAGTGGCAATCAAATTTTATTCATTTAATTTGCGTATTTTGTAAAACCCCACTCTGGTACAAAAATCCTAACGTACCTTCAACCGTCACCCCACTACCACCAAATCATACAAATGTAATACACCAAAATGCCAGGGAAAATTAACGGCCAAGGATTAAACTTATCTCCGGCTACGATTGAGTAGAAGCATGGCACAACTTCTAACATTTCCCTTCATAAAATTGAAGCATTAGTTTCCTCTGGCTTGGTTAATCAATGACATATTCAAAGGCAAAGGAAGTCCTGAATATTTCATTACACAGTTAGAGACATTACTGGAATCAATCATTTATAATGCATCTTCTCTTCGCGAGATTTAATAGATTATTATTTAATTATTAACACAGTTGCGATATTTTTTTCGGAACAACATTATTTTTTATTATGTAAGATGATTTCAAACTTTCTCAGTAAACTGTTTTATATCAACTAAAATTATGTTTATCATTAAAAAAACATCCATTCTTAATATAGTCCTAACCCTCCTTGTACAATTGCAGTACCTTAAAACTGAATATTTGTTACGAATGATCTGTACATTACCTATATTACTAGTTAAGGATATATCCTTTGCAGAGAATATATTTACAAATCTCTTTCAAATTACTTTCTACCCTCATTTAATACTCGTTTTGCATATATTAAAACAAAACTATATACGTACGGAGTTAACATAACCAGTATTAATGATTGGTGGAAAAGACTAAGTAAAAAGAACTGAATTGAGATTATCAATTATAGTTCAATTGTATATATTCCACCTTTAGATGCACTTTTCACAGTTTGACATTGTACAGTTCTTAGAAGGTCCCTGAATTCTACCACGCAATCCATTTAGCAACCCAATATATATGGGTGGCAAACGTATTCTTAAAAATTTTAAGATCTAAATTTTACGATAGGGTTCTGATAATTCCTTTGCAATCCATCACAGATTTCTTGCCGCACGTCTATAGTGCGCTAATTAATTATTTGGGCAAAAAATGTTTCATACGTTTATAATCGCACGTCATTATATATTTTCACATTCTTGCGGGCCTGTAATGACAAAATCCGGTGCAATGAGGGAAACCATCCTACAACTTATTACGCATCTTGTCTTACTAAAGCAACAATGTTTCCTACACTTTACAATACCATATTCTTGAGGCCAATCTTATGTACGAGGATATATCCAATCATTATAGATAGAACCCGATAAGCGTAACATGCTGGGATTCCTAACTCTTTTCACTCATCACGTCTTACAGAAAACTATGTTTAGGATCGGATTGGTCTCTTAGCAAGAACATTATTTACGCTTTATTTTCTTGTGTTGCCTATCTGAGAAAGTGCCAGAGGGTGTTGGCAAGGAAAACACAAGGTTTTAGAAAAAAAATTACATCCAAAAAAAAATTTTTTACTATTGATCATAAAAAAGTTTATTTTCACTTCTTCGAATTTCTAAGGTAAAAGAATTAAGTATCATGAAATTCTTTTACATTTATATAATGTTTGAAAATTAATAAACATCCATGTAAACAAAAATATTTTCCAAGGAAACTAAAATAATCAAGTTTGATGTAAAATAAATATTATTTAAAAAATATTTATTTTACAAAATGTCATTGTAAAAATAACTAGTACATAAAACGTATCTTTATAATTTTAAATACTTGCTGATGATATAATAAGCATTTAAAAAAATCATCTGTCAGTAACTTAATATTGGTCCACTCAAACACAATGATAAAAATTATTCCACAGCCCTTTACAGTTTGTTTGTTTTTGATAAAATTTATCAGGAGTTTTGGAAAAATTAATCAGAAAATTTTTTTTCAACCTTAAAAACTTTTTTTATAATTATTTTCTTGATTTTACTTTTAATGATCTTATTTTGTTTTATATTTCATCCTTAACTTTTTCATATAATTACTTTAATGATATTAAAGCCATTCAAAAATGCAAAATATTATGCTGTAATTACAACAATAATTGGCTAAAACGAAACAAAAAACCACTAAACATAAAACCCTGTATTCCAGGCAATTTTCAAACAAAACATCTAACTATACTGTCTTCAACTAGACACTTGGAAAGTGGACTGTCATAACTTTTTTATCTACATTGCAAACATCTAATACAACTTAGAAGCACTTTTAAATTATAAAAAAGCTCCGCTACTCGTCCACGAGACCACGCCAATTGCAGATCGCCAGCCTAACGGAGAAAGTTTGGTATTTTAGTTACTTGTCTTACGTCACCCAACAGCATTAAAAGTCTAAATAATACTTGAAAGTATTGGTTTAGGTTAATACTTTGGCCTTTGGTGTAATATCAGCCAGTATGGGAATAGTTATAGAGGTACTACAAACTGAAAACAGGAAATCGTCTGTTTCCAATACTCCGTCACTCTTCAAGTAGGAACGTCTCGTATCGTGAGCGAGAGACTCTCGGCACTCAAAGCTCTTTTTTTTACAATCGTCTCGTAGTTGAATTCCCTTAGTACTCAAAGGGTTAAGCACTCTGTATTGAACTATAACCAGTATTTATTTTTGGTTTTCAGCGGTTTTTTTAATAAAACATTGTCTGTATAATTTCCATGTATCTTCAGCGTTTTTTAAACTACGGCTATTTTAAATTAAGAAGAGCCATTATGGGGACTCGAAAAGATAAGCACCTAGGCCAATATCGATCTATTCTGTTTAATATGTCAAATTCAATTCTGTTGGTCCCAAAAACTATTACGCACTTTGTTTGGAAGAAATAGAAGGTCACCTAAATACAATTACTTAACATGTCAGTGGTTATTTTTATTTTACAATTTGGCACTTCCTTATATATACAACACCGTTTTCTATATTGCGAATGGTATGTTTGAACCTAAAAGTTTCAAGTTTCCTGTAATTAAAAAAAAAAACTTATAGAACAGTTTTATTAGTATTATAATTAGCAACAATTTTCCCCCAACAAAAATTTTAAAATCTGGTGAAAACAGTTATCTAGAATAAATATTCTGTGTATTACATCGTTAAAAAAATTTACCTTTTATATTAGTTTTGTTTAATGGACAAAATGTGGAAACTACACCTGATTGATTTCCCTTAAGGATTCAAGTAGTGTTCTGAGGATTAAAATTTTACTTCATTTGGTGATTAACTTTTTATTTCGGCGCCTTATCTAATTCAAAACCTAGTACAAAACGCCTAGATTTACAATGAAAACAGACCAATGAGAAGAACCACTTTCGTTATTTGCAGGGGAAGTTGTATTACTGAAGTTATCAATGATGTAGCAACAATTATTTCAAATCCACTGGGCAAACAGATTCTACACTGACCGAGTGCACTTAACTTAATTATTTGGGACAGATGTGTAGAAGATTGCGTGGACGGGTTCATCTGTTAGATTACCTCTATCTCATCATAGCAATGACTATAATTTAAATAGAATTAGCATTTTATGAAATAACATGTCAAACGTAATGATTGCGGTTTCACAATACGCTATACAGGGTGTCCCACCGGTTCGAGGTAAACTCAAAACAAAACTTCTAAAGGAAGTTTACTCTCATTAATGAATAAATTTTCATAAAAAAAATATGTTCCGGAAAACTTTTTTTTTAGCAAGCTACATCTAGCAAAAAAATATTTCGTCCGATTTTTATAGGAAACCATGGAAAAAAACGCAATATTCTTGTAGACGTGAAGTTATGTTGCTATACTTTTTTTGGCATTTTATTGATTACAAATATATGAATAATAAACACAAAACCATGAAATTTCCACTAAAAGATGTTATATAACATGCGTTTCCCATTTACCTGTGTAAGACCACCTTTTTCTGAGATATTATAACAAAATACGCAAAAAACCATACTTAGTTTTGGTTTCCCATTGCATTATTAAATTCATTAAATGGAGTTATATTATATATATATAAATTTTGTCGGGTTTACTCGTGAGAACAACCCTGTATAGTATTTATGTCTCCTACTGAACTTTTTCCTGATTTATTCTTAAGATTCTGTTTTTCGTTGTAGTCCATGGAAACAAAGTGATAGTTGAGATATAATTTATCTATTATTATTGTTTTTCAGAATTTTATCTTCAAATAAATAAACTTTTACCAAGTATTTAACTTTGATTTTAAATAAAATTTAATATATAACTGAATCGCCAAATGTTTATGATCAGTTTTAAAAACTATTTACTTAAACATAAAAGAACACAAAAAAAAAACGTGTGTATGAATAATTGTTGATGTTATAATAGGACCGTGTCAGCATTAGGGTTCTAAATTTAATAATAATATATTTGTTTTTTCTTGGTTTTAGATATTTATTTATATTTATATTTTGAAAAAAACTTCTGTGCCACGTTTTGCGTTGCAATTTATATTTTATAAATACCACACAATGGTAAATTTTTTAATATTAATATACATTCTGTGTTGGTAATTTGTGATGGTGATTCGGGTTTTTTCAGTAGAAAGGTCCTCTGGTATTTGAAAGATAAATGTTAGTGGAATTCTTAATCTAATTTAAGACCCACCAATTCACCATCCTTTTCATACCTTAATTCTCCAGGTCGTTTTCAGTTAACTCAATTTGTAAAGTCAGGAAAGTACATTCTTGGAGATCAATATAGCAATTTTAAAAGGGCTTTTATTGAGGAAGTTTTTAAAGTATTTTGGCCATCTTTTTTCTATCTTATTTGATAGTTATTAATATAAATTTATTGAAATAAAATTGGAAAATAAAACTTGCACTAATTATTTTTTAATATTCATTAAAATATAAACTTAAAAGGTCATTAAAAAGCCCAATATCGTTTCGAATGGAAGGGGATCTAAAACAAGTGTTTAGGATACCATCTAATTATGAAACATTATGTCCAAAAACTATATTACAAACCCAATACTTAATTATTTTGATCCAACATTCTGCACTTAGGAAAATTATATTAATAGTAGTTAAACTTAATTTGAAATTGGAGTAATTCGAAAATTACAAATGTTATTCGGCATCATTTGCGTGTATCCCAATATTAGTTTCCCGGCGTGTACAACTCATTTTAGTTCAAGTGAAAAATAATATTAGCTCTATTTTTCGGGAAATCTCAATTTTATACTCTGGTAATGCCCATTACCAAATATTTATAATTTTTAAACCTGCACTTGATCTTATAGTGGAATATGCAACTACGATAAAACAATATTAGACGTCAAAAATAGAAGCAGCCAGGGCCACTTCAACAGGAATTGCCCCCATCCACTACTACACTACAAATTGGATGGAATTGAACGTTTTCTGGAAATGATTTGTATGGTGTTCCATTAAATAGTGTAAATTATCGTTCTGCATGCGACTGGTATTGGAAATCATTGGAATTATTAAACCCTATGCAACAAAAATGGCCATGATCAATTATTTTCCAGCTAAATGAAAATTTATAAACGTTTGTGAAAAAATCACGAATTTCTATAACTGTGAACTTAACTTACAAGAATTTCGTACATCAAAATGGTTGAAAATAATTGTTACTTGAAGGAAACAGGATTTTTCCTGGGACATTGCCAATGCGTTCAGTGAAAACAAATAAATACATTAATCAACTACCGTTTGAGTTTTGAGATCTGCAATATGAACGATGGCCAAATGTCCCGAAAAACATCCTGTTTTCCCTTCACAATCCTTCCAATCGTCAAATAATAACCTTCACACATCAGACTTGTTCCCTTATTCCATCGCTTTAAAGTACAAGTGATATGTTGTTTTCTTAAATTAACGGTCGTCATTGAGCTAGTGGAAGTTATCTTTGCTATTATTAAACGTTAACACTTGAATAGCTTGTCTCTGTTCGTTTTGTAGTTTAAAACATAGTGGGACATTGGTAGTGATGTAACATTTAACACCGAAATGTACAGAAGCAAATTTAAAGGTTTTTTAAATGGACTGACAATCAATTATCTTTGATAGCGGGTAGGCCGTGTTAGACTTTACACTTAGCACTCACTGTTTAAATTAATTTATATTATATTACTTTGAGTGAAGCCAGAAAACATTGCAAGGTGCCATAAAATATTGATGTTTATAAATGACCGATGACTTACCGTAGTGATGGTAGGTAATAACCAGTTCTTTCGTTTTTGAGTTTTAGATTTTAGAACAGTTTTAGACTGTCAGATAGATACCTCCTGCGCCCTGTGGTACAACAATATCTTGTTTTAGTACTATTTACTTTTTATTTTACATTCACACGTTTTGTATTAATTGTTTATTTTCAGCTAATAATAAACGTCTTTAGTCATGTTTTTGGCTATTTTCTAATATTACCCACTCTTTTTTCATTTATTAAGGAGATTTGGCCCCCCCCCCCCATGATTTTCATTCCCCATTCAATCCATACACCCTTTGTAAATTTAAAATGATTTCTAATACAAATCGATAAAATTATTGTTCCGATGAGAAATACTTAAATAGATGACTATTAATAATAAATGGCAGATTTAGCCGTTTAATCTAAAATTCGGACACTCCAACATAGGACTCTTGTCATTGCAGGACCGCTTGCACTATACGGAAGGTGAAATAGAAGCAAACTCAACATTTTCATTAAAAATCTATCAACCCCACCCATAGATACAATCATTCTACAACATAAAATGTTATTAAAATACAATTTATGGTTAGGGTTTGGGAGGGAGAGTTATCCACTATATACATGGGGAAAAATATAATAATAATCTATATTTTTTTCTTCACTATCTATAAATGAAACATGATAGGGACTCTGTAATGCTAGGATGTTGTTGGTGTATCAAATGCTCTTCAAACTAACTCCTTTTTCCCTTTAAAATTGACAATGAGATTACAACTATGTGTAACCATATAGAACAAATCAAAACGGTTTTATGGAAAAACGTATCGTTTTTTAAATCAGGTATTTGTTGAATAAAATATACTACTTATGCTTAATGGCCTTAATATAGCCCATTTTATTATAATAATTAAATTTAACTCAGCTTTTTTGTCCTTAACGTTATAAGGGGGGACATAAACATAAGGATCTAAGTTTAGCCCTTGCCAGCTTTGATGTCCTGTGTAAATTAAGATAAACGTTATTTACATCTCTGACCCTTCACTTCACCACATCATCTTGTAGCTATTGTACAACTGCAATTTTATATATTGTAAAAAAACATAAATTAGCGCAGATTCAAAATATATATAAAAAATTTTAATACATTCAATAGTTTTTTAAAACTCTAAATATATATTTTTGATAATTATATCCAACACAGATTTTTTACGATCATTTAATATAATTAAATTCACATTTTACCAATATTTAATTTTTTATTCTTGTATTGGACCGTTCGTAATTCATTGAATCCATCACCAGGCGATTTCGAAAATGAAAATAATATATCTTAGAGTTAATTCGAAAAAAAACCGACACGAAATACGAAACACTGAAGGCAATAAAAAGTACACATAATTATTTTTTTTTAAGGTGCGTTCATATAACTATGATTCCCGTTAAGTTAGAATATTGAAGCCACAAAAGGATTTTGTATGTATGGATGGCAGGAAAAACGACAAGATTTGATATTCCATATTACAGTTATCGCGTTCATCATCTCCTCCAACTGCTACCAAGGATGGATAACCGAGACTCGATAAGTGCGTCAACCTTCACTTTTTTAGATTTTGCACACTTTAAATATTTATTACTAATATTTTGTTTAACACTTCTATAAAATTATTAAATACATTGAAATTTGCCTGACTCACACAAGTTTTTATTTATCCAGACCTTTTTCAGTTTTTAAATGTTCCAATAATTCCTTAGATTTTATTCAACATTTTAGAAAACGTAATTACGATTTAATAGAATAGGCGAAACAAACTATTTTTAGAACTACTAGGACTTAATGTGAGAAAACTTGATTTGAGCCACACAAAAGGATTTGTTGTATGGATGTGCAGACAAGAAAACGCCAGATTATGATATTCCATATTACAGAAATCGCGTCATCATCTCCTCCAACTGCTCCAAAGATGGATACCGAGACTCGAAGTGCGTCAACCTTCACTTTTTTAGATGCACTTTTAAATCTTATTACTAATATTTTGTTTATCACTTCCTATAAATATTATATACTATTGAAATTTGCCTGACTCACACAAATTTTTTATTTATTCCCAGCCTTTTCAGTTCTTAAATTCCATTAATTCCTTAGAATATATTCCAAACATTTTAGAAAAAAACGTTAATACGTTATAGAATAGGCGACGAAACAAATTATTTTTAGAACTTACTAGAACTTCATGTGAGAAAAACAAGATTTTTAAAAACAGATTGCTTGTATTCGTTTATTAACCAAGAGTCAGAATTATTCTAGGAGCCGAGTAACATTTTATAGCATAATCACAACGTCTTTAATTCTAATAAGAAACAGTTGAGTGGCAGCCACATTATTTTTAATGGAAATTGAAGTTGGATTGGAAAAAAAGAGTTAAAAAATGAATATTTAAACTTGATTTCCATTCTCTTAGTTCCTACCATACTAATTAAACCGTTACCTGCATAATATAATTGGTAACAGCATTAATTAGCTATATACAGGCGACTTTCAACATTTTCAACTAGTATTCTCAGCGTGTGACCATAACTATTAATTAAATGCGAACCCGCTCAGCTCGTAGGAAATTTCTGTGTTATTACATAAAAACATATTTTAAAATTCCTGTTATAACCAAATAAGAAACCTTTTTATTGTGATTTATAGCGATGTATTGTATTCGCTCGATGAACCTTCCAAAGCGATGTCTTCCTAAGATGGTAATCTACAATTAACAGAATTTTGCATGCATAAACCTAATTTGAAGTTTATGGCGAAATGCTCAAAAAAACAAGCCCAAATCATGGACAACGTCCTATTGATACAGAAACAGTTATAGCAGTTGATAAACAGAACAGTTGTGAATTATGCCACAAAAAAGGCTCTAGTGATAGCGATCGTATAGGTACGAAGGCAAGCGCCAAATCGTCTTCCGATTCCTTCTAAATAATTAAGGCACAAGAAATGAACTAAGTCTTAAAAATTTCTAACCATACGTTCCATGTTTATGAAATAGTATGATACTGTTATTGAAATACATATAAGCCATCTCTCTCTCTATCCCGACTAAAAAGATAAAGGAGTTGAAGATTTATAGACATTATGGATAAACATCTCCTAAATGGTTAGGAACGTGGGCGTAAATTATGTTTTCTGAATACTCTTATAATGTATCATTAAAATTTAAACATTCAATATTCTTTAGAGTATTGATATTTAGCTAACTTTGAAATTATATCATTGTAATTATGTATATTTAAAACGCTCCTAAACTTAAAAATAATATTTTATATTTATAAACAATAGTACACTTTTATAAAAATATCCCTAAGTTGGGTATTGTACAGTGTTCAGAACGAAAACATGGAATAAACGGTCTATAATTTTGGAGGCTACTGTACCGGTAGGTTACATTATCAGTACTCCAGACATCACATATCTGTGCTATAAACGTCACAACTAGATTGTTTGTTGAAATGGTTTTGTTGTACAAATAAGCTCATGTCAGAAAACGTGTAGTGAATGTTACTACAATACAGACATTCCTTTTACGTACCATTGCTTTTAAAGTACAGTGGTATAAAGGACTATTAGTGGGGTATTTAAAATGCATTGTCCTCACGATCAGGGACATTAATCAAAACAAGAACTGAGATTGGTTTAGAGGAGAAAAATATAAGCTGCAAATTTATAAGATTAAACCATATGAGGTTGAATTTGGTGGATTAGGTTATTGAAAGGTAACTACATTTATTTTTTTTTTAATGTTTCAAAGAAAAATAGAACCCCAAGTTTCATTTTTATTGTATTGAGTAACTGTCTTTCAACAAGAGATATTGGGCGTCAAAATGGTCGGGTTGTAACCAAACTAGACTTTATATTAAAAGTGAAAACAGCAATATAAAAAATAGAGGATTCTTTAAATTATCAAAACATTTAAGGAGTATGTTTATTTTTTAATGAAGCAACATTTTAAAAAGAGATAATTCGCTTTTATAATATTAAAATGTTTGGTAAAAACGATTTCGTCAATATGGTCTGTCTTCGTACTCAACGTATTACTGTAATAACTGTGCGTTTTTCCCTTGTATGAAACAATTTTCTATACCAAACGTAGAAAATCTCAAATTAGTGGTGGCCCCATCGTTGGCTATGTACACATTCTAAAATGCAAGTTGTAAGATACTGACCATTATATAATAACAAAAAACCGCTTTACGATATGCATTGCGAAAATAGGGGATATAATGTAATTGTTAAAAATCGATATTATTAATATAAGGGTAATGAGGAGAATACTTTAGAAATAATCGATAAAAAAGTACCAACAAATAGTATATGGCTTTTTAAATAAATTTTGGAAGTTTATGAACAGAAACCATATAAGAACATGGTGGTGGTGGGTTAAACTTCAGCAATTATGTTAAGTCTGTTGCCCTTTAACTTGCGTATATTGATAATGGCTTATTAAGCTAGTTGTTCTTTTGTTGGAAATTAGTGCAATGAGAGTAGAGTCACATTACTTAGGTTGATAATAAATATAAAATCTTAATAAATGTTAAAGGTCTTATATAATAGTACATCATTATCTACTTTACCATATCCCAAGCGATTATCCTGAAGCTCTGCATGTTCCATTATTTTGGAACGAAAATCATTACCCGTAAATATAAGAGGTTAAACCTTCAAATTATTAACATTAGAGATATGATTATCAATGTTTTCTACATACGTAGGAGTTAATGCATCATACGTAAAAAACACTAAATGGACTGTTTTTGTTGTTTGGTCGAAATGGAGCACCAGTTTTATTTGTGCGTGCACAGCAACCTGACATTGGAAACATATAATTAGAGAAAGAAACAGACAATTGAGCTCTAAAAGAGGGTATTCAATAATGTAGCAGAACGTGTGTTCCTGTGGAATTATAATAATTCGATTCCTTTAGTAGTTATTCCAACGGAGCATGGACAGAACGATGTTGTCAGGGGACTACAGGAAACCAGTGTCACAAGAGTATAAAAATAGAATTTGAAAAGTCACTTAATATGAGTCTACTATGACCAATCTACAACTTATCTCGACTAAATTGATTTATTGGAATTCCCTTAAAGTCACGTAATTTTACAATCCTTAAGATCTTTGTTTCAGCAATAAAAGTCCTTTTATATAACAACTAAAACGTGTTGGAGTTTGCCATATCACGTTGTTGCGTTACGTGATCCGCATGAGGTTGTATGAATAATTCAAACGAAAATCTCATTTTATTTTTAAGATAAACTCCAAAAAACCATGTAATAAAGAAGTTTAAAAACAATTTACGTGAAATAACTCTTATCTTGGAAATTAAGTTTCATTCACCTGATTAAAGTCGCTTATCAAAAGATTTCTTTAATATCTCGCCACATGATACAATAGAATTAGAGTAAGTAGAAGTATGGTAATCCATTAGACTACTGGTAATTATTTCTTACACCCAGCCAAAACCACATGAAGCGACACGCACCATTATCAAACTAATTTCTTTTTCGGCATATCGACAGGCAGTTGGGACGAATTACACTTATCCAACCTCACGATTTCTAGGATTGGTAAAAGCTTAGATTAAAAAGTGACACATCATATAACACTTTCCTAACGATTATTTAGTAATATGTATTTCAAGAATGAGCCATAGCCAAAAAATCGTATACTCAATATGCTTTCTTATAATAAATTATATATCAAGTGACATTTACAACAATTGTAGACAATTAAATATGAAAAATAAATATATGGTCCATTGGATGTATGCATAATAACTAAACAGAATTTTATTAAATGTTATAACGAATACGGAAAGAAAAATCGTTATAGTATTATCATAATACATTGTTACTTACAAATAATATGTAGGACTTTGCTTTTATAGTTAGTAAATCTGTTTTATTAAAGTAAAACTGGAATCACAACAGAATTTAATTATGTGAAGAGGGAGCTGTCGTTATGGACGTCAAGTGCAGAGATATTAAGGAGATTTTAACCTAAAGATGCTCATTTAAAACAGGAGTAATGACACAGTAATACAGATTTCATTAGGTTTAGGAAAACCTATACGTGACTATCCACTAGTTTTCCTTTTTTGTGGCTCTTGTCTCGATCTGATACAAGAAACCAGAAACTATACGGACGTTTAAAAATAAAACATGTAAAATTATATACCTACGCGTATATAACAATTTTCATACTTTCAATAAGTGATAATAATTTAATATCTTTAAAAAGTGTTTAGGAATATGACGGAAAAAAAATTAAAAACATTACACCTTCCTAAGAACGAAATTTCTCACCAGAATTAACTCATTTTGTAAAAGATATTTGGTGGTTAGCTACAATTATGTCTCTCATGAACGGAACCTTGCCTTAGATTTACCTTCGGGTAAAATGTGTATTGTCTTTGCTTACGTCATCAGGTGGCAGTTGATTTATTTGTTGTATTAATAACGGAGTATTTTAATGGTATATTTGTTTATTTATATGCGGTAATATCTAAGAGGAAATTTATGTTAAATTTTAAAAAGCCCTGAGAGTTTATTAAGAAAAACAATCTTAATTACCGCTTAATTAAGACCCTTACATCGTTAACGAACAGATCATATTAGCGCCTGTGCTGATATATATTATTGCGCAAACTTTGTTTAATTGGTGCGCTCCGGTGAGTGCCCGCAAAATGTTAACATTGCAGATATTTACTGATGTACTAAAACATCTTAATTGTCTGTACCTTGGCGTTACTAGTAACGAATATATAGCGCTTTCTACGTTAATATGACTAATTATTATTGCATGAATGTTAAAGTTAAATTGAAATTTCTGTTTGGAAATTTGTGGCTGACCCCCCCCCCGATAACCAAACCCCCCCCCCCCCCCAAAAATTTTAGTTTCTTTTTTAAAAACAATATTGAACCTACAAAACTTACATAAAAAGTTGATTATATATGTTTAAGGAAACAAGGTTTTATAATACGAGAATATATGTCTATTTTAAAAGTAGCAAGCATAAGTGTAATAAGTTTAAATATAAAAAAAGTTTTTCTATAATTAGGGCTATGGCAGCATAGATATATAAATCAATTATATATTCACACTAGGGACGCGTTATTAAAAATAATATAAGCGTTACTGTAACATGTACATTCTAATTGCATCTGTGTCAGCACAGGTAGGGAGTTATTTTATAAACACAATGTTTCGCATAACATTACACAAACAAAGCTTATAGCTAATAAATATATTCATTTTTCAAGCCTAAAACACATAATTTTCAGCCTATAGTACAGTAGATATAAATATTGTAAATTTATAAAACAACTGCTATAATTTAGGACGGTTGTAAATTTATCTTTATGGAAGCTATAGTCCAAAATAAATCATTAATATAAAATTTAAATTACAAAAATACACTGTTGATGTAACAAAAGTTCAATGTAACATCAAAATACGAGATGTAGTAACTTAGCACGAGATTGGAGTAAACTGTGTAAAGAGCAAACAAAATTTATGTATTTTTCTGCTAGAGATTTCAAAAACTTTGTACTGCTTGTCGCAGCTTTATTGTAAGAAAGAGAGCTCTTGCTTTTAATATTTGTTTATTGGCGTGCTCTGCTGAAATTTATGATCCGTCTCGTTACCAAACGATCCTATATTACTTTAACAATTGTTGTTGTATTATTTGGAGAGGTCAGAGCTGCAAGCAAGTTTTTAAGTTTTTTAGATATTATAAATTTTTAATTTGCTTCGAAAGTTATGCAATTGATTTTAATACTCCAGACACAATTTCCAATGTATTCAGTGACTTCATAATTGGTGCATTTGAAGGTATGTGGACATAAAAAACTATTTTAAAAAAAAATACGTATTGTGATTATAGTGCCGTGGTATGTTTGTTGTTGCATTAGCATACAGAATAAATCACACATAATGCAATAAAATTGGTAGACTTTTATCATATTAAAAATAAATATGTGCAATCGTTATCTGGTGTCCCCATGTAATTTTTTTGTATTCTACACGTTGATAGTAGGTATTAAAAACATTTTTGTATAAATTATATGTAATACATTCTAAACCACTACTGTGATCTTATATTATTTAATTACGTATAATCCATTTGATAAAAACTTCTTAAACTTGACAGTTACACACTATTAAGGTAATATCTACCACACCACATGTAACTGTAAATTATTGTATACTTAACATTGAGTCTCTCGACCCCCCCCCACATACAACATTAAATAGATCAACTTAAAATTTTGAATAGGTTGTGGTTAGTAAAAATTGTTTGTATACAGATTGAGATACATTTAAAAGTCACGATATATGACACACAAATACAGTACACAATAAAAACCGACGGGTAGAAACAAATATTTATTCTTGTATGGTTGTATTAAATGGAATCGAATTTAACTGACTTACATATAATATTATAAGTCAGAACTTTTCACACCTTAATAACGCCTTCAGAAAATTTTTTAATTCGATTAGCACCTGAATGAATGCAAGAGGTTTTTACAAAGACACAAAAGTATGTGGAAATATTTTTCTATCATGCCCAAAAGGACAGATTATAAAATTTTCAAATTATGAAGGCCCCAAGGTTAAATAGAAAACTTGGTATAAATTAGTCCCTGGTGACATCTCACTTATAGAGGCCCGCAATAGTACAATATAAACTAAGCGGTCCCTCATGAGGAGACTAAACTGTAAATATAATATAAATATCATTAAGATAAGAATTCAAAAATAAATTAATTAGTATGTACAACCATAATTTTGAGAATTTTAATAAACGTTTGTGTTTTTTAGCTAAATAACTAGGCTATGAATCTCTAATCGGGCTCAAACTTAATCAAGATTGTTGCGTAAGGCCTTTCTATGGAGGCAACTAACAATTCGGTCAAGTGCTGGGGATGAATTAGTGTGGTGCTGTTGTTTGTAATACTATACTAACTCTCGTGAACCCTGAAATACTGATCGTTTAATCAAAAGTATTAAGTTATTTTGCATGAAAAATAAGAACCAGCTATCGGCATGGCCGGGATACATTTTAACTCCGATGTCCGTTATTCAATGCACTTTTTTAAAGATTGGGTTACAATAAGTGTCTCCACCATGATTAAATAGTGTACATATGTAGAATCCTAAACATAATGTTGATGTTTCTTTTGATATTGAGGTTTGTAAAACTTGTAAAATTGACTGTGTGAATTGTCCTTTTGTGTATACTGTAGTATTAACAAAGAAAATTCTATGAGAGTGTTATAATTTTACGTCCATGAATTAAATCTACCAGCAGATTTTTGTGAAACACTTAAACAACCAATAAGTCTAGTATGTGTGACGGTTTCATATGAGAAAAACAAGTATACTCACTGTAATATATACACAGAGATGAAATGTGTCACGAATTTGGAATGGTGAAATTCGGATCACGTTTATAGTTAGTATATAGATATCAATATTTATTAAAAAAATTATTCTTGAGAATAATGATTTCACTTTAGTCGTTACATAACCACTTTATACAGAAATGGAAGTTATACACAACAGTGGTACAGTGGGATTTCAAATTTTACTAAACTTTGGCGGTATGCTTATAATACCATTATAATTATATAACAATAAACCAAACCGAACCGTCCATGCCTTAAACCATAAGGTTGATGTTTCTTTTGATATTGAGGTTTGTAACTTACAGTAAGCTAAATCGTAATTGGTTTTTTAAATTATGCGAAGCTCGTTTATTAAGAATATCATCCGTAACACTGTTATGCAACTTTTTCTGACGATAATTTGTTAGATTGGCACGTCAGTTTGCTACTTATGGAAGAAAAGTGGCATAAAAAAAAAATTAGAAGATTTTGGAAAAACAAGCTTTTATTACACGTAATTGTTTCATCTTACATTGTTTTTATAGCTTTAGTGCAATTAAATTATATTCTTTAATTAGGTATTTGTAAACACACTCTGTACAAACAACGTACCTTAAAACAGATTGATTGTATCTCCCGTTTATTAACCACAAAGAGTCAGACATATTCTAGGAGCCGAGTAACATTTTATAGCATATCACTAAGTCTCTTTTATTCTACATAGAAACAGTTGAGTGTCAAGCCACATTATTTTTAATGGAAATTGAAGTTGGATTGGAAAAAAATGGTACTGTTAAAAATGTAATATTTAAACTTTTTCCATATTTTAGTTCTACATACTAATTAAAACCGTTACATGCATAAATAAATTGTAAACCAGCATTAATTAGCTATATACAGGCGACGTTCAACAATTTTTCAACTAGTATTCTCAGTGTGGACATAACTATTAATTAAATGCCGTAACCTCTCAGCTCCGTAGGAAATTTCTGTGTTATAACATAAATCCACATATTTTAAAAATCCTGTTATACCATAAAGAAACCTTTTATTGTTTTCAAAGCGATGTATTGTATTACGCTACGATGAAAATCACACAATGCGCATTGTCTATTATCTAAGAGGTAATTCTACAATTTAACAGAATTTTTTGCATGCATTAACCTAATTTGAAGTTATGCGTAATGGCACAAAACAACTAAAGCCTATCATGACACTTTACTCTTTGATAACAGAACAGTTATAGCATTTGATAACAGAACAGGTAGAGGTGATTATGCCACAAAAATGCCTAGTGATAGCTGATCGTATTAGGTAACGAACGGCAAAGGCGCCATATTGTTCTTCAGATTCCTTCTAAATAATTAGGCACATGAAATGAACTAAGTCATTTAAAATTTCTAAACCAATTTCCATTTTTATGAATAGTATGATACCATGATATGAAATACAATATAAGCCATCTCTCTTCTCTATACCGACTTAAAAAAGATAAACGGAGTTGATTTATAGAATTATGGATATCCACTCATAAATGGTTAGGAATCGTTGGCGTAAATTATGTTTTCGGAAATACTCTTATAATGTATCATTTAAAATTTTACATACATTCTATTATATTATTTAGAGTTATTGATATTTAGCTAACTTGGAAATTACTATCATTGTAATTATGTATATTTAAAAACGATCCTAAATTAAATAATAATATTTTATATTTATATAAACAATAGTACATTTTTTAATATATCGCCTTAGTTGGTAATTGTAAAGGTTCAGAAGATAACATGGAATAACGAGTCTATCTTTGTAGCTACTGTACCGGTAGGTACATTATCAGTACTCCAGAACATCACAATAATCTGTGCTATAAACGTCAACCAACTAGAATTGTTTGTTGAAATGTGTTTTGTTGTACTAATAAGCTATTGTCAGAAAACGTGTTGTGAATGTTACCTTACAATATCAGGACATTACTTTTAAGTACATGCTTTAAAAGCACAGTGGTATAATGAATATCGTGGGGGTTTGATCTAGTCCAATCTGCATATGTCCTCACGATCAGGGACATTATTAAATAACTCAATGAAACTGATGATTGGATTAGAGGAAAAAATATAAGCTGCAAATTTTTAAAGATTAATACATATGAGGTGGTAATTTGTGGGATTCAGGTTTTATTGAATTGTATCTACATTTAATTTTTTTTTTTAATGTTTCAAAAGAAATATGAACCCCAAGTTTCATTTAATTGTATGAGTAAATGTCTTTCAACAAGTGATATGGCGTCTCAAAATGGTCGGGTTGTAACCACAAACATAGGAATTTTTATTAAAAGATGAAACAGCAATACTTAAAAATGAGGATTCTTTAAAATATATCAAAACCATTTAAGAGTATGTTTTTTTTTTTTATTGAAGCAACATTTTAAAAGAGATAATTAGCTTTTATAATATAAAAGTTTGGTATAAACGATTTTCGTTCAATTATGGTCAATGTGTAATCTCGTACCTTCAACGTATTCTGTTAGTTAAATGTCGTTTTTCCTTGATATAAAATCAATTTTATAATACAAAAGTAGAAAAATCTAAAATTAGTTGGGTTGCCTAAATAGTTGGGCATATTGTACACATTATAAATCGTCAAGTTGTTAAAAGATACTGACCATTATATAATAACAAAGTAAACCGCTTTACGATATAATGCATTGCGAAACAAAATAGTTGGGAATATTATTTAATTGTTTAAAAAATCCGGATATTATTAATATATAAGGGTAATGAGAGAAACTTTAGAAAATAATCGATAAAAACATGCTACCAACAAATAGTATATGGATATTTTTAAATAAATTTTGGAAGTTTATTCTACACAGAAAACCATATATGATAACATGGTGGTGGTGGGTTCAAACTTCAGCAAATTAAGTTAAGGTCTGTGCCCCTTTTAACTTGAGTATATTGATAATTGCTTATTATTGCTAGTTGTTCATTATGTTGGATAAATACGTGCTATGAAGGTGTAGGAGTCACATTACTTAGGTTGATAATAATTATAAATTCTTAATAAATGTTATAAAGGTCTTATATAATAGTACATCATTATCTCTTTACAATATCCCATGCGGATTATTACTGACTGCTCTGCTGGGTCATGTTCCAATTATTTTGAACGAAATTCATTACACGTAAATAGAATAGGATTAAACTTCAATTATTAAAACTATTGAGATTTGATTATAAATGTTTTCTTACATACGTAGGAGTTAATGCACTTCATTACGTAAAAAATAAATGGACTGTTTTTGTTGTTTGTTCGAAATGGAAGCACCAGGTTTTTATTGTGACACCAGCACCGGTACATTGGAAAACATATAATAGAGAAAAGAAATCAGCACCAAAATTGAGCTCTAAAAGCAGGGTATACAATAAATGTAGCTGAACAGTGGTGTTCCTTGTGGTTATTAATATTCGATTCCGTTTAGTATGTATATTCCAAACCGGAGCAATGGGCAGAAAATGAATGTTCAGTGACTACAGGAAACCAGTGTCACATGGGATATAAAATAGTAAATTTGAAAAAAGCAACTATTAATATGAGTCTAATATGACCAATTTCTATCAACTTATCTCGAATAAATTGGATTTAATTGGGAAATTTCCATAATGTCACGTTAATTTTACAAAATGCCATAGATCTTTGTTTCAGCAATAAAATTCCTTTTATATAACAAACTAAAACGTGGTTTGGAGTTATGCCATATCCACGTGTTGCGTAACGTGATCCACGCTGAGAGTTGTCCATGAATATAATTTTCAAACGAAAATCTCATTTTATTATTAAGATAAACCTACAAAAAACCATGTAATAAAGAAGTTTTAAAAACAATTTAACGTGATATTAACTATATCCTATGGAAAATTGTTATGTTCCATTCCTGATTATAAGTCCGCATATCAAAAGATTCTTACATTCTCGCCACTTGATACATTAGTATTAGAGTTTGTAGCAGTCATGGTTCCCATTAGATTAACTGTAAATATATTTATTACACACCAGCACAAACCAATGAAGCGTCACGCAACCATTATCAAACTAATTTCTTTTTTTCGGCTTATCGAACAGGCAGATTGACAGGATTTACACTTATCCACCTCCGATTTTAGGGATTTGGTAAGCTTAGATTAAAAAGTGAAATTCATATAACACTTTCATACGATTATTTAGTAATATGTATTTTTCAAGAACTGACAGCCCTGATAGCCAAAAATCGTCTAATCATATCTCAATATGATTTCTTATAATATTATATATAAGTGACATTTACAACAACTTAGTAGACAATAAAATATGTAAAAATAATTTTATGGTCCCATCTGGGATGTATGCATAATATATAACAGGTATTTTATTAATTGTTTATCACGGAATACGGAAGAAAAATCCCGTTATAGTTATTATCATAATACATTGTTACTTTACAAAATTAAGTATGTAGACTTTTGCTTTTAGAGTTTACGAAATCTGTTTATTAAAGTAAACTGAATCACAACAGAATTAATTATTGTGAAGAGGGAGCTTCGTGATGGATGTCCCAAGTGCAGAGCATATTAAGGAGATTTTACTAAAGATTGCTCATTTTAAAACAGGAGTTAGTAAATGACAGTTAATACCAGATTTCATTATGTTTAGAAAACCTACGTGACTATCACAGTTTTCCTTTTTTGTTTGGCTCTTGTATCATACCTGTTACAGAAACAAAATATACGACCGTTTTAAAATTAAAAAATGTAAAATTATATAACCTTACGCGTATATACAATTTTCATACTTCAATAAGTTGATAATTAATTTAATAATCTTAAAAGTGTTTAGGAATATGACCGGAAAAAAATTAAGAAACAGTACCATTCCTAAAGAACAGAATTTTCTCCAGATTAATCATTTTGTAAAATGATATTTGGTTTGGTTAGCTACAATTATGTCTATATGAAAGGAAACTCTGCCTTTATATTTACCTTCCGGGTAAATTGTGTATTGCTCTTTGCTTACGTCTCAGGTAGCAAGTGATTTATTTGGTTTGTATTAATAACGGAGTTATTTTAAATGTATATTTATTATTTATATAGGTAATATATAAGAGGAAATTTATGTATAAATTTTAAAAGCACTGAGAGTTTTATTACAGAGAAAAATATCTTAATTACCGCTTAATTAAGACACCTTACATCGTTAACGAAACAGATAATATTAGCGCTGTGAAGAATAAATATCTATCTGAGCAACTTTTGTGTTTAAATTGGTGCTCCGGGAGTGACGCAAAATGTTATCATTGACTGAATTTACTGTTGTACTAAAACATCCTTAATTTCGTATGTTAATTGGCGATTACTAGTAACGAATACTATAGCGCTTTTAAGTTAAAATGACTATTTATTATTGCATGAATGTTAAAGTTAAATTGAATTTTCTGTTTGGAAAATTTTGTGGCTGGGAAACACAATTTTCTTACAATTAATTGAAACCTACAAACTTACATATAAAAGTTATTATATATTGGTTTAAGGAAACATGTTTTATAATTCGAGAAATATGTATATTTTTAATTAGTAGGGGGCATGCATAAGTGTTAATAAGTTTAAATATAAAAAAGTATTTCTATTATTCAGGGCTTATGGCCAGATAGATATATAAATAAATTATACTATTCACATAGGGATCGCGTATTAAAAATAATATAAGACAGTTATATGTAAATTACATTTCATTATTTGCATACTGTGTCAGCACTGGTTGGAAGTATATTTTATTACACTCAAGGTTCTTAACATTACTCAAACAAAGCTCTTATAGCTAATTAAAATATATTCATTTTTCTCAAGGCCTTACAAAAACATAATCTTCAGCCTTTAGTATCTGTAATATAAATATTGTAAATTTATAAACAATGTATTATATTTAGCCGGTAGTAAATTTATTCTTTATGGGATGCTATGTCAAATAAATTCATTAAATATAAAATTTAAATTACAAAAATACACTGTTGATGTAACAAAAGTTCTATGTAACATCAAAATCGAGATGTAGTAACATAGCACGAGATTGGAGTAAACTGTGTAAAGTGCAACAAAATTTATTCGTATTTTCTGCTAGAGATTTCAAAAAACTTTGTACTGCTTGTCGCAGCTTTATGTAAAGTAAGAGAGAATTGCATTTAATATTTGCTGTATTTGGCGTTGCCTCTGCTGAAAATTAATGATCCGATCTCGTTACAAACGATCTATATTACTTTAACAATTGTTGTTGTATTATTTGCGGAGGTCAGAGCTGCAGCTAGTTTAAGTTTTTTTTTCTAGATAAATATTTATTTTTAATTTGATTCGTAAGTCATGGCTAATTGATTTTATTATCTCAAAAAAAAGGGGAAAAACAGAGAGAAAACATATTCCAATGTATTACAGTGATTCATATTGGTGCATATGCATTTTGAAGGTATGTGACATAAAAAACTATTTTAAAAAAAAAAAAATTACGTATGTGATTATAGTGCCCGTGGGTTTGTTTCGTGTCGCATATAGCATACAGAAATAAATCACCACATAATGCTATAAATTGGTAGATAAGACTCTTTTATCATATTAAAATATAATATGCAATCATCTGGTGTCCCCATAAGTAATTTTTTTTATCTACACGTTGATATTAGGTAATTAAAACACATTTTTGAGTATAAATTATATGTAATACATTCAAAAACACTACCTGTGATCTTATATTATTTAATTACTGTATAAAAATCAATTTGATAAAATTCTTAAACTTGATCACGGTTACATCAATTTTAAGGTAATATCTAACACACTGCACATTAAACTGTAACATTTTATGGTATACTGTAACATTGTGTCTCTCGTGACTCCCCCCCCACACATACAACATTATATAGATCAATTAACAATTTTGAATAGGGTGTTTGTAAAATCGTAAAAAGTGTTTGTATATAAAGGTATTGAGTAATTCATTTTAAAAAGTCACGATATCTGGACCACAATTTCAGCTTACACAATTAAAACCGGACGGGTAGAGAAAACCAAATATTTATTCTAGTATGGTTGTTTTAAATGGAATCGAATTTATACTGACTTACCATTTAATTATTATAAGACAGCACATTTCATCACCATAATAAACGCCATTCAGAAAATTTTAATTGATTAGCAACAATGAATGATTGCTGTGTTTTACAAATTAATCACAATAGTTAATGTGAAATATTTACAATCATGACAAAAAAGGACAGATTATAAAAATTTCAAATATATGAAGGCCTAAGTTAAATTGAAAACTTCGCGCCGTTTTTATTAGTCCCGGTGACTTCACGCACTTTTTAGAGGCCCGCAATAGTACAAATATAAACTAAGAACGGTCCTCATTGAGCGAGACTAAAAATGTAAATTTAAATTTAAATCATATTAAGATAAAGATATTCAAATATAAATTAATTAGTATGTATCTAACCATTTAATTTTGAGAATTTTAATATCACGTTTGTTTTTTTAGCTAAATAACTAGGCTATGAATCATATAAATCGGGATCAAACTTAATCAAAGATACGTAGCGTAAAGGCAACTTTTATGAGGCAACTAACACATTCGGTCAAGTGCTGGGACTGAATTTGTGTGGGTGATGTTTGTTTGTAATTACTATACTAACTCTCGTTGAACCCTGAATATGATCGTGTAATTCAAAAAGTATTAAGTTATTTTGCGATGAAAATAAGAACCCCAGCTATCGGCATGGACGCGGTTCATTTTAACACGATTTCGTTTTCAATGCACTTTTTTAAAGATTGGGTTACACAATAATGTGTCACCATGATTAAAATGTGTAACATCATGTTAGAATCCTCTATACATTAATGTTGATGTTTCTTTTGATATTGAGGTTTGTATTTGGAAATGACTGTGTGAATGTCTTTGTTTATACTGTATTATAAAAAGAAAAATTCTATGAGACGTTGTTTAATTTTACGTCCCATGAATTAAAATCTACCAGCAGATTTTTCGAAACACTATAACAAACACAAAACGTATAGTAGGTTGTGACGGTTTCATCTGAGGGAAAAAAAACATATACTCATGTAATATTTTACACCAGAGATGAAATGTGTCAAGTAATTTGAATGTGAAAATTAGAATCAACGTTAAGTTAGTATATAGTATCAATATTTATTAAAACTATTATTCTTGAGGATTAAATGGATTTCATTTAGGTTCCGTTACATAACCCTTTATTCTCAGATATGGGAAGTTATAACAACAGTGGTACAGTGGATTTCATTTTAATAAAATTTGGCGGTTAGCTATAATACAATACTAATTATAATAACAATAAATACCCAACCAAAACCGTTCATGCCTAAACATAATGTTGATGTCTTTTGATTTTGAGGTTTGTTAACTTAAGTTAAGCTAAATCGTAATTGGTTTTAATTTATTTCGAAAGCTCGTTTTATTGTAGAATATCATTCCCGTAACACTGTATTATGCAACTTTTTCTGACGATAATATGTTATGATTGGCCACGTTACAGTTTGCTACTTATGGAGAAAAAGTGGAATAAAAAATAAAATTAGAAATTTTTGGAAAATAAAGCTTTTATTTACACACCGTTATTTCGTTTACATCTTACATTGTTTTTATAGCTTTCTTTGTGCAATATATTTTATTCTTTATTTAGGTATTTGTAAACACACTCTGTACAAAACAACGCCGTACCTTCAAACAGTACACCCCACTCAATCACCCACTCCACCAAAATTATACAATGATAATACACAAATAGCCAAGGAAATTAACGCCAAGATTAAACGTCTCGTTACGATTGAGTAAGATAGCATGGCACAAACTCTCTAACATTACCTTTGCATAAATTGACAAGCATTAGTTTCCTGCTGGCTTGTTAATCAGTACATATTCGCAAATAGGCAAAGATAGTTCTGAAACTTTCCATTACACAGTTAGAACTTACTGAATACACTCATTATAATGCCTCTCTTCGGAGGATTTCATAGATTATTATTATTATTAAACACAGTTGGATATTTTTTATCGGCAACAAACATTATATTTTACATGTATGTGATTTCAAACTTTCCGTAATGTTTATCACTAAAAATTCTTTTTATCATTAAAAAAACCTCCGGATTCTCTAATATAGTCCTACCCTCCTTGAACAACTTGCAGTACCTTAAAAACTGGATATTGATTCAAAGATCTGTACATTACCTATATTACTAGTTAAGGATATATCCTTTGCAGAATATTATTACAAATTCTACTTTCAATTTACTTTCTACCACTCAAAAATACTCGTTTGCAATAAAACCAAAACTATCACTACGTACGAGGAACCCATAAACAGTATTAATGATGGAGAAAAGAGCTGAATTAAAAAAACATAATTGAGGATATTTTATCAATTATTAGTCTATTGTATAATTCCCTATAGATGCACTTTTTCAACTGTGACCATTGTACAGTTCTAAGAAGTCCCTGAATTCTACCACGCAAATCATTTAGGCAACAATATATGTGGGTGCGGTAAACAACTATTCTTAAAAAAATTTAGATCTTAAATTTACGATTAGGTTCGATATCCTAGCAATCCATCCAGATTTCCTGCCGCACCGTCCTATATGCTAATTAATTATTTGGCATTAAAATGTTTTAATACGTTATAATGCACGACATATATCTCTACACACTCTTGTGGCCCTGTAATGACCAAAATCCGTGCAATGAGAAAAAAAATCCTACAATACTTATCGCAAATGTCTCTAATGAAAGCAACATATGTTTCCTACGTTTACATACCTATCTTGAGGGCACTCTTATGTACGAGGATATATACCAATCATTTCAATAACCCGATATGCGTCACAGCTGGGATTCCAAACTCTTTCAATCATCACGTCTTATAGAAACTATTGTTTAGACGGATTGGTCCTCTTATAGAAACATTATTTACGCTTAATTTATTGTCTGACTATCTGAAAAAGTGCCAGAGGGTGTTGTGCAAGAAATAACACAAGGTTCGGCAGGTTTTAGAAAAAAAAAATATTACATCACAAATTTACTATTGATCCTAAAAAGCTTATTTTCAACTCTATTCTAAGGTTAAAAGAATTCCGTCATCAGAAAATTCTTTTACATTTATATAATCCGCTTCCCGCGTTTGAAATTTAATTAAATCCATTTAAACAACAAAATTGACAGGAAACAAAATAATCAAGTTTGATGTACAAATAACTATTAACAAAAAAATAATTATTTTTAAAATGTCATTGTAAAAATAACTAGTACATAAAAACTTATCTTTATAATTTTAATACTTGTTTGATAAATTAGCATTTTAAAAAACACCCTTAAAAAATCAATCTGTAGTAACTTAATATAGTCACAATCAACAAAAACAAAAAAAAAAAAAAACTCCCCCCCCCCCCACAATGGTTATAAAATTATTTCAAGCACCTAGTAGTTTACGTTTGGTTTTGATAAAATTTACAGAGTTTTGGAAAAATAATTACAGTAATTTTTTTTTCACCTTTAAAAATTTTTTTTTATTCTAAAATTTTTTTTTTTCTTGATTTTACTTTTTTAGATGATTATATTTTCGTTCTTTTATATTACCTCCTTTTTCCAACTTTTTCATATAAATACTTTAATGATATAAAAGCCATTCAAAAATGCTAAATGTAAATCATCTGTTAATACAACAATAATTGCTAAAACGAACCAAACAACCTAAACATAACCTTATTCACGGAATTTTTCAAACTAACTGCTACTATACTGTTCTTCATTAGACACTTGGAAAGTAACTGTCATCTCAATTAGTATGATATTGCAAATTCTAATACATCTTACAGAAGCACTTTAAAATTAATATAAAGCTCCGCTACTTCGTTCACGACACCGCAATTGCGATACGCCAGCTAACGGAAGAACAGTTTGGTTATTTAGTTACTTGTTTACGTCACCCTAACCGCATTAAAAAGTCTACAATAATACTTGAAAAGTATTGGTTTTAGTTAATACATTGGGACCTTTGGTATGTAATGACAGCCGTATGGGATAACGTTATACGAGGTACTACAAAATGAAACAGAATATCGTCTCAGTTTCGACACTCTCACGTTACTCTTCACGTCGGATACGTCTCGTCTTCGGAGCGAGGACTCTCGGCACTCAAGTCGTTTTTTACAACGTCCCGTAGTGAAATGCCCTAGTACTCTAAGGGTTTAAGCACAGCTGTCTATTGATATAACCAGTATTTATTTTGGTTTTGCTCAGGGTATTTTTATTTAAAACATTGTCTGTTAAATTTTCATTTCTTCCGCCGTTTTAACTACGGCTTTTTAAATTAAAAGAGCCATTATGGGGACTCGAAACCGATAGCATTAGGTAATATCGATCTATCAGTTTCATATATGTCAAATTTCAATTCTTGGTTCAAAAGCCATCGCAATGCTTTGAATAGAAGGCTCACCCTAAATACAATTACTATAACATGTCAGTGGTATTTTTATTTTCCAATTTGCGCAACTTTCCTATATTATTACAAACACCGATTTCTATAGCGAACGTTATGTTTGACCCATTAAAGTTTCAAGTTTCGGTAATTAAAAAACATATCAGTACAGTTAATATTAGTATTTATAATTAAGCAAACAATTTTCCCCAACAAACTTTTAAATCTGGTGAAAAAAGTCTACTAGAATATTATTTGCTGTCATACTATCGTTAAAAAATAACTTTTACCTTATATAGTTTTGGTTTAATGGACAATGTGGAAATACACTCTGAATGATTACCCTTAAGGAATCAAGTAGTTTGAGATTAAGATTTACTCGATGGTGATTAACTTTTATTTGGCACACCTGTATTTATTACAAAACTAGTACAAAACACTCTAGATTTACAATGGAAACAGACCAGCTGAAATAGAAACCACCTTTCGTTATTTGCGTTGTATTACTGAAGCTTACCAAATTGATGTAGCATCTATTTATTTTTCAATCACTGGGCTAACATGATTCTACCTGACCGAGTGCACTCTAACTTAACATTATTGGGATCAGATGGAGAATAGATTTGCCGAGGACGGGTCATTGTTAGGTTTCCTCTCTCATTCATAGCAATGGACTTATAAATTTTAAATCGAATAGCATTTTATGGTAACAATGTTACGTAGATGATTTGGCGTTTCCACAATACGACTATACAGGTGTCACCACGAGTAACTCAATAATACTTCTAAGGAAGTTTTACTATCATCTAATGATTAAAATTTCCTAAAAAAATATTGCTCCGGAAACTTTTTTTAGGCAAAGCTAAAATCTAGTAACAAACTATTTCGTCCGGGTTTTAAAGGAAACCATGGATGAAAAAAGCAATATCTTGTCGCGTGAAGATAGTTGCTATATTTTTTGGATTTTATTGATAACAAAAATATGAGATAAACACCAAAACCATGAAATATAAATAAATGATTGTAATAACAGGCGTTCCATACCTGTAAAAGACCACCTATGTTCTGGATATTAAACAAAAATACGCAAAATACAGTTATCCAAAAACATACTTCGTTTAGGTTTCACCATTGCAATTAAATTCATTAAATGGAGTTATTATATATATATATTTTGTTCGGGTTACCTCGGTGAGACACCTGTATATGTATTTAGTCCCTACTGAACTTTTTCCTGATTTATTCTTGAAGATTCATGTTATCGTTGTAGATCCCATGAAACAAGTGGATAGTTGAGATATTAATACTATTATTATTGTTTTCAGAATTTTATCTCAAGTAACTAACTTCCACAAAGTATTTACTTTGCATTAAATAAATCTTCAATTTATATAATCTGATCCAACTGTTTATGCTCAGTTTATAAAACTATCTTACTTAAAACAAAAAGAACACAAAAAAACGATGTGTATGCAAAATTGTTGATGTTAATAGGATCGTGTCAGCATTTAGGTTAATTTAATAATAATATATTTGTTTTTCTTCATTGGTTTTAGATATTTATTTAGTCTTCTGTTTTGAAACATCTGTGCACGTTATGCGTAGACAATTTTTTTTTTTAATTATATTACAACCACATGTATCTTAATATATACATCTGTATGGTTAATTTGTGATGGTGATTCCGGGTTTTTCAGTAGAAAGTCCTCTGGTACTGAAAGATAAAAGTAGCGGAATTTCTTATTCTAATTTATAGCCCACCAATTCACCATCCTTTCTCACTTAATTATCAGAGTTTTTCAGGTTACTCAACTTTCGTAAGTCAAGAAAAAAAGTACTATTCCATGGGAGATCAAGATGAGCAATTAAGAAGGGCTTTATTGAGTAAGTTTTTAAAGTAGTTTGCTTCTTTTTTCTATCTTATTGATAGTTATTAGTTAAATATTGAAATAAAATTGGTAATAAACTGGCATATTAAATATTTTTTAATATCATAAAATATAACTTAAATGTCATTAACAAGCCGATATCGTACGAATGAAGGCGTAAAACAAGTTGGTACGATCCATTAATTAGAAAATTAAGTTCCTAACCTATATTACAAAAACCAAAATACTTAATTATGTGATTCCAACATTCAGACTTAGAAAAAATTATATACTAGTAGTTTAAACTTATTTGTTTGGAAATTGACGTAGATTCGAAATTATACAATGTAATAGCACATTTTGGGCGTGGTATCCACTATCTAGTTCGGCGTGTACAAAACATTTTAGTTCAAGTGTAAATTATTTATATTAGCCTATATTGTTGAAATTCTCATTTTATTACTTCGGTTGATGACATACAAAAATTATAATTGTAAAACCTGAACTTGATCTTATAGTGAATATGTACGGATAAAACAATATTAGCCGTCAAAAAATAGAAGCCAGGGCACATTCTAACAGGGAATTCGCCCACTTTACACTACAAAATATGGATGGAATTGAAGTTTTCTGGAAATGATTGAATGGTGGTTCCATTTAAAATGTACATTATGGATCTGCCAGACGACTGGTTATGGAAATCATTGGAATATTTACCTATGCAACAATTCCCTGGCTTATGATCAATTGTTTACCAGTAAAATTGAAAATTTATAAACGTTTGAAAATTATCCCAAAAACGGTACAAAAATTTCTATTACTGTGACTTACTTACAAAGAATTTCGTACATCCAATGTTGAAAATATTTGTTTACCCTGAAGGAAACAGGATTTTTCTGACATTTGCCTCGACTCAGTGAACCAATAAATAAAATCATTAACACTACGTTTTGAGATCTGCCAATCTGACGATGGCAAATGTCCCGAAAAAAATCCTGTTTCCTTTCACAAATCCTGCACATCGTCATAATTAACTTCTCAAACAGAAGGAATTGTTACTAATTCCATCGCTTTAACAGTAACAAGTGCTATGCTTGTCTTAAATTAACGGCGTCATAGAGGCCTAGTGAGGTCACTATGCTTATATTAAACGTTAACCACTGAATAGCTTGACTTCTGTAAGTTTAACCTAGTGGGGAAGTGATGTAACATTTAACACACAAAATGTACAGAGCAAAATTTAATAGGTTTTAAAATAGACTGACAATCAATCATCATAGATAGCGAGTAGGACCGTTTGTAGACTTTCATAGACTCACTGTTTAAATTGAAATTTCTATAATGACTTTTGAGTGACGCAGCAACGAACAATGCCACAGGTGCCTAAATATTGATTTTTCTAAATCGGAACCCATGACTTACCGTAGTGATGGTAGGTAATACGTTCTTCGTTTTGTAGTTTTAGATTTCTACGAAAAACAGTTATTAGACTGTAGATAGCTACCTCCTGCGCCCTGTGGATACAAACAATTATCGTGTTTTTAGATACTATATTCTTTAATTTAATATCACCCACGTTTGGATATTAATTGTTTTTTATTCAGCTAATAATAAAACGGTCATTAGTCATGTTTTGGCTATTTTCTAATATACACTTCAATTTTTCAATTATTTAATACGGATTTGGCATGATTCTTCCCTCTCAATCCATACCACTTTGTAATATAAAATGATTCTAAAAACAATATGCAAAATTACCGTTTCCGATCAAATCCTAAAAATACGATGATAATAAATAATAACATGCAGATTAGGTCCGTTTTTATTCTTAAACTTCGGACAGCTCCAACATAGACTCTTGTCAGATTGCAGACGCGGTCTGCACTATACGGAAGGGTGAAATAGAGCAAAAACTCAACCATTTTCATTACATTAATCTAACCCACACCATAGAATACATAATTTACAACATAAAAATGTTATTAAATTACTATTCTATGGTTCAGTGTTTGGGAGAGTTGATCACTATTATACATGGGAAAAAATATAATACATAATATTTTTTTCTTCACTTCTATTAAGAATGAAACATATAGGACTCTGTAATTGCGTGGATGTTGTTGGTTGTATCAAATTGCTCTTCAACTAACTCTTTTTCCTTTAAAATTGACAATTGAGATTACCACTAATGTGTAACCATATAGAACCAAACAACGTATTAAGGAAATGTATCGTATTAAATTCAGTTTATTTTTAAATATATATACTACATATGCTTAATGGCTTTAATATAGGTATTTTATTCGTAATAAATAAAATATAACCTCAGCTTTTTGTCCTTAACGTAAAAGGTATTAATACATTAAGGATTCTATGTTTAGCCCTTGCCCAGGTTTTGCTGTCCTGTGCTAAACTAAGATTAAACGTTATTACTGTTGACCTTCACTTCACTTACACCATCATGTAGCTACTTGTCAATCTGCCAATTTATATAGATTGTAAAAAAGTAAAATAGCAGCTCAAAAAATCTATAAAAATATATTAAATTCAATAGTTTTTAAAAACATCTAAAAATATTTTGTGAAATATAACACACTTGTTTTTTACGCGATAAATTACCATCGTTGGTGTACATGTTATCTTATTTTCTATGAAGGTCAATATATTGTAAAGTATGTTAAAAAAATATAAGGTAAACATAATAAATCAATTTTTTTTATACGAGTCAGTCATATTCAATATCTACCGATCAACGAATCCTATACATCTTTAAAAACCTCTGTTGTACTCTTAGGCATTTTCCTTTAACAACCTTTGTATATGGTTAGGTATAAAGGTTAAAACAAAACGTTGTCCGATATGGTTTACGGCATCTATTTGGTAATTATAAAGTTTATTTTATTCATCATAAGTAAAGTATGTTCTCTGATACTTAGTCGCAGTATCCGTAGACAGGATACATTCTTCTGGATTATTTACAGTAAGGGGCCAATTTAGCTGTAGAGTTTTTAGAGTTAATAATTTATTTAATTTGTTTGAAAATGTATATTGTACAATTTTTAAAACTTAAGAATAATTGAATGAAACCTCACAATTTATTGCCGATAGAAAAATTATATCAATCTCTGTTATTTTTGTTAAAAACAGTCACAAACAAGATCAGGTCGTTATTAGTAAAAAAAGTGCCTCACCACCCAAGTCCCATTTAACCACGAAACATATACCAATCCAGTTAATACATCAGCTAGATGAAGAAAAGTCTACATTAGGAAGAGCAGGGCATAAAAAAATATAATAATAAGCTTAACAAACAAATATCGATACGGACAATCTACTAGGGGTCAGTATATCTTACTTTCGAAGGGTCCCACCCTTATTATTGTTTCGCTATAGAGATCCTCCAATAACTGCTTAGTAGGTGTGACTATTGTGTCCAAGAGCTCACTATTCACAGGGTAACGCAGAAGGATCCAATAATATATTTTTGTTTTAATAAAATAATCTACTTATATATTAATACAAAATTATGCTAATTCTAAAATATTAAAAACTAAAAATATTTTTTTAGATAAATTATAAAACATTTAAAAACTCATGTTAGATTATAATGAAGAATCTTGGGAGGCGTGGAAAAAGTTGAATTAAATATCATTAATAAATAAATACACATTTTTCTCCAATTATAATTTTATTCTTGTATTGGCCGTTCGAAAATCATTGAATCCATCACCAGGCGATTTCGCCAAATGTAAATAATAAGTATCTTAGAGTTAATTCGTAAAAAAACCCGACACGAAAATACGAAACAAACCGTGAGACAATAAAAAGTACACATAATTATTTTTTTAAGGTTGCGTTCATATAACTATGATTCCCGTTAAGTTAGAATAGAAATTTGTAAGCCACAAAAGGATTTGTATGTATGGATGTGCAAGAAAACGCCAGATTACTGATATTCCATTATTACCAGATATCGCGTTCATTCATCTCCTCCAACATGCTCCAAGAGGGATACCGAGACTCGAAGTGCGTCAACCTTCCACTTTTTTAGATGCCACTTTAAATCTTATTACTAAATATTTTGTTTATCACTTCTATAAAATCTTATATACTTTTTTGAAATTTGGCTCTGACCTCACACAAATTTTTATTGTATTCCAGCGCTTTTCCAGTTTTTAAATTCCAAATAATTCCTTAGAATATAATTCTAAAATAATTTTAGAAAACGGTAAATTACGTTTAATAGAATAGGCGGAAACAAAATTACTTTTTTAGAACTACTAGACATAATGTGAGGAAAGAAAAATGATTTAAAAAACAGATTGCTTGTATCTCCCGTTTATTAACCCCTAAGAGTCAGAACATATTCTAGGTGCCGAGTAACATTTTATACGCCCATAATCACAAAGTCTTTAATCTAATAAGAAACAGGTTGAGTGTCGAGCCACATTATTTTTAATGGAAAATTGAAGTTGGATTGGATAAAAAAAAAAAGAGTTAAAAATGAATATTTAAAAAACTTTTACCCATATTTCTTAGTTTACATACCTAATTAAACTCGTTACCTGCATAAAATAATTGTAAACAGCATGAATTAGCATATATCAGGCGACTTTCAACATTTTCAAACTAGTATTCTCAGCTGTGACATAAACTATTAATTAAATGCGTAACCCTCTCAGCTCGTAGGAAATTTCTGTGTTATTACATAATACACATTATTTTTAAAAAATCCTGTTATAAATACCAATGAAGAAATCCTTTTATATTGTTTAAGGCGAAAGCATTGTATTCGGCTCGATGAAACTTCCAAAGCGGGATGTCTATACTATGGAGGTTAATCTACAAACAGTAAAATTATTTTCAGGAGCGAAATAAATTGAACAAATTCTTCCTGGTAACGTTCTTGTGGAACTCAAGGGAGGTTATATAAACATTGGTCATAGTGTTCACTTTATAAATAACTCTTCAATGCCTATTGAAAATGTTCTTGTTTTTCACTAAGGTTTACCACGTTTGAATCATAAACAAGAGATGTCCCGTATATTCAAAGTTATATATACTGTAAGACCACTTGGTGATTAAATTCATTATTACATAACTAGGCGTTATGTCATCTTCATACATCTATTAATAACTTCCATAGTATGAAAACACTAAAGCTAAAGCTATAAAGATATACGATATACGCATTAATGTGTGTTTATATACTTACGTTGTCATCTATCAATATTACTTAAACGCCCCATATTTTACAATTCGGACGTTTACTAGTTATTCGAATTATATCTTAATTAAGTAAATGAACTCATTCTAAAAAATTAAGCGGTGTATATACATAGTGTAACGCTTTTTACTCAATATTTAGCCTGCTCTCGCCGCACGCTTATATAGTTTAACTAACTGCTAGGTAATCTCGAAGAAAGTGTTTTTATCAAACTTTATAGTTGGTATTAATAAGTCTGTTTGGTTGGCGAATAAAATTTAATTTTTGCTATAGCTCTTTAAGGAAACTCCTTTTGGGCAACAGGTAAAGTAAAAAATGTATTATTAAATTCCATTATTTTAAGTGTAGGAAATGTAGTGTAATTATGTAATCCGCCTGCACTTTAAAATTATAATAAATTAGTGTATAAGGTTTAATAGCGTTTTGAGAAGAAATATAAAAGTGTTTATATGAATCTATGGAGCCTAATAATTTTATATAGTCTTGTAGAAGATTAACACAAAATTTTTAAAAAACAATTTCTCATTTCTTTCAATAATATTTTTCGTAAGAAAAATTAATGTTTCAAAAAAACATTTCTTCCCAGAGTTATCTTTCAATGGTCTAAATTATAAAGATGTTTATTACCAATTGAAGAAATATTCGTACTACGCCTAAATTTCAGATTCCGAAATTCTGGCTTAACAATTCATAGCAATTCGTTTTAAAAAGGTTTATATTATTAAAAAGGTTGCAACTAAAATTTTTGTTTTAAAATTAAAAATATATTTAAAAAAACCGTAAAACCGATTACGCGCTAAATAAGAATCAACCTGAGAGGGTTACTTATATACCATTTATTTAAATTACATGAGAACCTATTGGTAAATCCGAGTTATAAAGGTATGATTTAAAAGTAAGGAAACCTAAAGAGGTCACAAATATTTGATAAAATCCCATTCTAGTATATATATATATTGTATAACCATAATTATTCAAAGTAGCATATGAAGTATGCATTAAAGTTTTATCTTATATGCTAGGTAACCCAGTTTATCTATGGTTACATATCCATTTTCGACGTAAGGTATAAATAACTTAGTCACCGTGTACAATTTAAATTTACTATATATCTTATATAAATCCAAGAGACTAGTAGAGTGAATAATTAATATATATATAATATATATATATTATATAAATTTATTTATATAGTAGATATGAATATGGGGTTTTCTAGACCCACTTTTGGGGACAGACCAGAAAATCAATGTAAAATACTGGTTTAAAGGACAATAATACGAATCTGTTAAAATCAACACGTAAGGCGGGTTCTAGCTCTACTCTTTGGGAAAGACGGTTATATCAATGAAAAGACTGTTTAAAGGACAATAAAACTGAATCTGTAACTCACGAATGAAAAAATTACCGAATCTCATAGCTGTTTTGCTTCTAAACTTTTCTTGAGCTGTCAAAATCAATCTATTTGAAATGTTTGCTATCGACGAAAAATCTTTCTACTCTACAAATTGATTAGTAACACAGTCTTTCTATCTTTCAATAGTCTTCTTTCCAGATAACAATCAAGTGTAATTTTTCATTTTTGTTTTTATTCTGTTAATCTTTTTTTTCATCCAAAACAAGTCAAAAAATCTGCTTCGGCAAGTGTACTTTTACAATCTTCCAACTCGGCAAATTATTGTAAACCCGAATTTTATATTTCATTTTCTCCAAATTCAAGATTTCTATATCTATTTTTTTCTTCCAATTACCACTAATTTGTCTTAATATTCTTTGATATCTTTAGTTATGTATAGAACGGGCGACCACTTTGGCCGTATAACCATGGGCTCTTATGTGTTATTCGGGACCAATGAGAAAGCAGCAATGGCGGCTAGGCCCACGCCCCCTGCCCCCCTCCCCCTCCCCCCTCCCAACACCCCCAGCCCCCTCCCTAGACCCCCTGCGACGACCCCCCAGCCAATGGTGAGAGAGCCGCAAGGCACCCACCGTACTGCGAGCGATGGCCGGTGACGAGCGTATGGCCGGACGGTTTTGTCATGGCGGTGTATGAACAATAATTTGTTCGTCTCCGGCGGGCCGGTTCTCCGACCCCGGAACCCTACGAATGCGAGGGGACGTGTCGCGCTGACCAACTGGAACCACGGAGCACGAGTTGTGCGTGGCGGCGGCGATATGGCTCTGTACGTGCGGGCGGGGGGCGCCGGCGGATCAAACGAGATCCATAATAACTACACAGCATGTGCATGTCCAACGGCTCTTCTCCCTCTCTCGGTGACGGATGCAGGTTGCACATTCAACAACGGATCCAAATAAATAAACCTACTACCGATGTGCATTCAACAGACCCAACATGAAAACATTAACTCATATTTGCGTCCAGCACCTGGGAGCTACGTGCAGCCACGTGCAGATACATTAGTCTTCAGTCCATAACCGGTGATGAGTCAGCTATTTATAGGCTGCTCAGGTTACCGAACATTACCGGAGCGCTATATAAATAGAGCGGCCGACCGTATGGCCAGTCCATTAACCGGGATGCTCTTCCCTGTGGTAAAGACTGCTTCATACGTTGTTCACATTAACACTATTCTGTCATTGTCATTGTGTATTGGCTACATTGTACCATCTCAACGATAAGCCGTTCATTTTAAACAAAATTTTAAAATAACATTGTCATATTCTGTCTAACATAAATCTCAACTACATTTCTCAATAAGCCTATATATCATGTCGGGTAAATATGCTAGAGCCTGTATATTTAGTAAAACACCAGTAAACGTTATGTCAAAAAAGTTTAGGACTTTACGGTACTGATGAGGACAACGTTTTAAATTCAAACAGTCTCTCCTGAAGGAATATCTGAACTGGATTGGATTAAGCGGGGGGTTCGCGATAGGAAGTGTGTAGAGCAAATGGAAAGCTTAAAGCTTCAGATACAGAATTACCTTAGGTTTTCACTTTGGTTAATACCAGTTTAATATTTTCAAGAATAAAGATCCGGGAGACCGTAGCTTTTAGACCAGCTGATGAAGTTAAACCTTGACGTGTTATGGAAAATCTTTGGAGGTAATTGTACAGAGTTACGCATGAATCTGTCACTTCTAGTTGATACGTTTCAAGTTGTCTTGTACGGTTGTCAATCTGCCCCGTAGGTTAGAGGTTAGCAAATAGGGCCCGGTAAATTACAATAGCTTCAGCGTAAGAGTGCAAAGGACGAAAAGGTATCGTATACTCGTAGTCATTAAGCATAGCGATAATCTGGGTGTCTGCCCGAGCTATAGTGGTACGCAAAAGCCTATGCAAATATAAGATCCTCAACTTAAAGCAAATAAGGCAGGAACTATGGCTTAAGAGGACAAACAAATTAGAGCACAGAAGAACAACTAATGGCAAAGGCAAGAGTGAAGAGTTAATATTTCAGAAGAGGGGGGCTGGTATAGCTGAACTTAGAAAAGTTTCAAGACCACTTGACGAAAGTATAAATAACCGTAGTTCAGCTATTAATGCAAAAGGGCGGGTGGGACGTCTACTTCAGTGGTAACAACTATCGGAAGGCCTCCTACAAAATAAACTTGTTTGTTTCACAAAAGGTCACTTCAACGTGATAACTAATTTGACAGCAGCTTTCGCTTTGCCATTTCTATTGGGATGAAGTCTTGTCATGTGCCGTATGACCACCGGAGGTGATCACCGATGTTTCTAATGTCTGCCTTGCTTTGTAGCCACAATCTCACCTCCCCTGCAAGCTCGAGCATTCAGGCAAATAACTCTTCGACCCTGAGTGTTAATCGTCACTTGTAAAAACCAGCGAGCTTTGCTTGCTCACCAAGGTGATTCTCATGCAAAAAACGTTACAGAAGTGTCTCGACTGTGAAGAAAAACATATACAAGAAACCTATAGAAAAACCAAACATGAATGCCGGTGAAGAATATTGTTGCACTTGCGCAGAATTTAAACCGGCTTAATCATCAATGTTTCATGCGCCCATAAACAAAGTACCCACTCATAAGAATGGATAACTTTCTGTACATATTCTTTGTCCTGGAGGAACTCGTCAGACGAATGGTTTAGAGAATCGAGCTCGAAATCAAGTCTCAGTTTCACAAAGCCTAACTTTGTGCGGTCTCAGAACAGTTCTTGTAGCCCAATGTATAAAATAATATACGAGTTTTGTGAAAAACTGCCTCCAACGCAAGATAAATCTTTCAGGAAGACCCAATCAATCCAGTTTTATGAAACTTAGGTAATGGAAATTCCGCAAAACCTTACAAAGGACGTGTGCGTCATAGCTCATAACGGACTAAGGATTCGGATGCAATCCCAATTCATTCTTGAGTTATATTCTGGAAAGAGACCAAATTCACACCGGAAGATCATTACTCGTGGGACAATAAGTAATTTGCTGGAGTTTGGACAAAATCGTAACGTTCTCATTGACTCTTCTCAATACATTCTCGCATGTCACATGTCCGCTCTCCTCCTAAAGGCCTTTGATCTTGGTCCCGAAAAGAAGAAAGGCTACTTCCCTCATATCGTTCAAACACGATCGCAAACCATAAAACTTCCGTGGGGACGATACTCAGCAAAAGTATTTCTATTGCACAAGAGTCAATGTTTGAAACGGAATACAAAGACTTCGAGAAATGGCACAAATGAACAGGTATGCAATAACTAATGTGTATGAACTTGTCAGAAGGAATTGACTAGAATATTGCATCACTTGACGTGAACATACTGGGCAAAGGCGAGTAATTTAAATTTAGATCCTAATTGTTTAGTCGGAATGCAATGTCGACCACGTTTCTGGGGAGCTGTCAACCATAGCTTAGCGCATGTAACCTAGCGTTTAGACGTAATTTCTTAATAGACCATGAAACAATCGGAATATTGCCAAAGAAAGGGATTACAGAATTAGTGGACAATCAATTCTCGGCATTTCTTTACAGATGGTTTGACGAGGGAAGACAGAGCGGCGACCGGTGTTTAGAATATACAGCACGCAGGAAGAGAGCGAGAGAGGGTCAACATTGAGGTGGATTGAAGGTGGATGGATTTGATGGAGACAGAACTATATGGAATTCAAGGTTGATTACTATCACGGATGTCCCAAAGTGTTTTCCCGTACACAAAAAGCGGTTGAACCGTTGAAAGAAGATTCCTTCTGACACCCTCGACATCTCAGATTACGAGGATGGACAAGAGCCAAAATCGAGAAGCTGTCACGTACACCTTATGAGGTGGTAGCGATGTGGCAGTGTGACTTTAATATAACTTAAATCAGAAAAGGAGCTAACATATTTGGTAAAAAAACCCATCCCGTGTTGAACTCCTTACCGATCAATCCACGAGGACGCATTTTTTCGGAGGATAGAACGGAAATCGGAACTTGCACACATGGGACGTTATTACTAAGTGTAGGAAGATGAGGGACAAATACAGTAATGATGGACGTATGTTCTCCTATTATCCCCTACGTTTGTAAACACGGAAAATATACGATATTCCCATCCTACCATCTATATTGGTGACAAAAGAGTGCACGGAGAGAGGGGAAATGCAGGTTGAGGGCTTGCTAAAGTGCAAATGCTACCTCACAAAAGATCTTTATCATCCAGTGCTTCAAGCTAGAAAGAATTGACAAAATTAATGTTTGTACTGTGCAATGTCTGTGGCGCCCCCCAATATTTTAGTTGCGAAGAGCTCAATCAACGATGACTCGTCAAACAGTATGCCGAGGTAGAAGGGCGTTGATTGGCACTATGGACGATGGATGAAGTACGGGAAGGCAGTTTGAAAAAGGCTATAGAGTTGTTGAAATGTACGAGCTGTGGGAGTACAACGCTAGCCACTTTTCGGAAAACGGGCGGATTGTTTACAGGACTTTATCGACCAACTTTTTCTTAAAGATAATAAAACAAGAGGCGTCAAGGCTATCCATCCTGGTGTCAGACAGACGAGAGAAGGAAAAATATGTGCAGGGATTATTTACGACCACGAGAGGAGTTAAAGACTTGATCCGTCAAAGATAGATGGAAAAACGAAGGCCTCCGCTCTCTTTGCAATAGTTAATGCCTTACTCGTTCTGGGGTAAGTTTGGGGCAGAGAGAAGAAAACCAGATCAAAAAACGCTCATCACCAGAGACCCTGAGGAACTGTTTATAAGCTGTGTATGGATTTTTCCTAGCGTTGCCAGTAAACCAGGAAAACAGGGAAATCAACGATGACGTTGTCCTGGTAAGCTGGCAAACAGTTAGAAGAAATGTGGGCGGAGTCATTAGCCTCCTGTAAACGTTGTCTAGCTGCCTACACTTACAAGTCAAGCACGTTCGTTAAAAGCTTTTATGTTCATCTGGAGGCACTGGGGTAAACAAGTATTGTACTACGATACAGACAGTGTTGTGTACGTATGACAATAAATGGCTTGTACAGAGTAAATACCGGCGCGAATACCTAGGGCAGATGACAGACGAGCTGGCTAAAGGACTACTCGGTCCCGGATCTCATATTTTGTCAGAATTTTGTTTCCGGTGGTCCAAAGACGTTTGCTCTATCGCGGTTTTTCCACAAAACAAAACCGATTTTGTTATATGTCTGCCAAAATCAGGGTCGCACTCTTAACCTAAAAACTTCAAAAAAATCTCAATTTTGAAAAACTTCAAAGGAAATGGTTTCTTAGTGATAGAAACCTGGGTGGTAACACGGCGATATTGAAGGGAAAACAGAATTAGGAGAACCAAGTCCAGGCAAATTAGTTACTGTCAAAAGAGAACAAAGGGTTTTCAAAATTACAGGTCCTAAAACGCAGGACGCGAAGGTGAGATAATTGGAACCTGCCTTGTTATGGATATTGTAAAATGTCAAAACCCAGGTTAGATGGTACCTTATGCTGAGAATACAGAATTTTGTTAAACAAGTAATGTGTCCTATTGTCACTAGTTCGAATTGAGTTTGGAGCGGAAAATGAGGAAAAATAATGAATAAATTTACCTCCTGTACTGTATTTCCCTTTAGTCGTACCTCCATTCCACCATCACCACGCACACCGGAAATATCTGGTTTCTTCATCTTCCTCACCCCGACTATCCATGATTGCGAATTCCGCAAAAATAACTACTCAATCACTAGCACTGGAGGACCACGGATGACGCCAGAGGATGATCGTGATAGTGGTTATTATTTAACAAACGTATCCAACGAGAAAACGAGTATAGGTGATACGCACCAAGCATAATTGGTTTAGCACTCTGCACGGCAGCCGAAACTCCTGTACTGAGTCGAGCGGGATTCGTGGTCAGAACGGTCGCCTTCTACTAGACATGTGGTTCAACACCATGTTGTGTGACGCACTTCCTGCGCTGTTGTATTCGCGGGCTTCGAGAGCCGGGGGGTGAGAGGAGAGCTTGGGAGGTTGGGTCTAAACACCGTTGAAGAAACAAACTTTTGCCTTCGGTCGCTTACGAGGTGTGAACCATGTAAGGTGCGAGGACTCAACGCATGTAGATGGGTGAAATCCTTCACTGACGGGCACCTCTAGCAGTCCAACACCTGTTTAAAGCCGCTCGGAAACCCGTGTTTTACGTCACTGCAGGGTGTATAATGATATTGAAGTATGGCAATAAGGCTAATTTCAAGCCACTAATCCGATTTATGCCTCTGCAGGACTCTAGATATATATAAACTCTTTCCACACTCCTACCACCACTACGAAAGGGAATATAGTATCATACTTCTCGGTCTTTATCGCTGCTCGAGAGAATTAACCCTTGTTCCAACGGACAAGGAAGGGAGGTTGTGTGGGAAACTCGTTGTCCCAATCACAGCATACAAGCGATGTGTTGGGGCTGTATGGGTATTCCCGGTCAGGGCGTGTTGAACAGTCGATCAGAGGTGTTGACAACCATCGGTAATGCCAGGGGGATAACGGGAGGCATGAAAACTAGCGTCTTTGTGGAGCATGCGACGGTTCTACAGCGGTGGAGGGCTTCGTAAGAATTTTTTAGGGGGTGTTAAATATTTAAAAGATTTACTTAGATATTCATCATTTGCGTATATGGACAAGCGATCAAGCAATAGCTAACGGAGCTACACAGACCGGCTCGTCGCAATTTCAAGAGGCGCGTGGCGTCACACCGTGAAAGGTAAAGACGATTTTGGTACCAAGCGGATCTTGTAGAAGATGCTCTACCGTACGCTGGTGAAAACCAAAGGTATTACTGAGAATAATACTTACGATGATAAATTGCTTAACATAAGTTTTTTTTGGGGCCTTTTTGCGTGTACCGCTAAAGAGTAAAAAAACCGGATGAGAGGTAGCTGGAGTGCGTTAGAAACCAATTTTCAAGAAGCATTTAAGATGACGAAACTTTCAGACCGATCGGGGTAAAGAATGGTTCAACATTCATGTTAACAAAACAGATGACGGCGTACGAAATAATATCACCTAAAACACTTACTCAGAGGCTTTTAAAGCAAGTATAGTAGAACGGCTCAATCGGACGCTAAAAAGAAATAAAATTGTGGAAACTGTTTACTGCTAGAGGTAATTAACGAGTGGCTTCTCCATGTTACCGAGAAAATAGGTTAAGTGATTACAAACGCACGTCCGTTCAGGGAGCATCGGTATGAAACCGAAGGAGTGTGAGGGAAAAAACCACCGTAAAGCTTATTCTGACGCGTTATCGAAAAATCGAGAAGAAATAAAGGGACAAAAAAGACAGTTCGAGTCAAAATTCAACTGTGAACCGATAAAGTAATGAATTGAGCAAGTACAAGCGTTTGTTTTTTAAAAAAAGGTTTACATGCCGAACTGGACGAATAGAAATATTCACCGTGTTCGCCGTTGAAACCCGTGCAATCCAAAGGACATACTCATTTCTGATGGACTCTAGCGGGACTTCTCGGGACTGTGTTATTAAAAGGTGGGTTTTTACAAAGAGGGTAACACTAGCCAAAGGCAAAGAACAAAAACTTGGTGACGTTTATCTAAATTGAAACAGTTATTAAAGAAAAAAAAGATAAGAGTACTTGTTAGATGGACAGGTTTTCGAATTTAAAAACAAGTGCTTTACGTGGATAGACAAGAAGCATATTATCTGAACGGACTTAATGTTCCGTTCCAAGAGGTGGGGGGGGGGGGGGGGGGGGGGGGGGGAGAGAGAGAGACGAGAGAGGCGGATCTGCTGGTGCAAAGCTATATTTTTAAACCATAGATATTTTACGATGCGCAGTACAGTAACAGCTGGAATGCGTTTGACGTGAAGCAGTCTCTGGAGCTAACCGTGTCTAATGTTTGACCCGGTATGTGGGTGGAGGGGGAGATTTGGAAAAATGCAAGCACGGTCTTCTTCGCCTACCAAACTCTATACGCATGTATTATTGCAGGGCCTTTCTAATTGCGGTTAAAAACAACGTGGCTGTTCAAACCTCCTTGTTTGATTCCAAACGGCCTTGTTTACGAGGAGAAACGTGTACGTTTTTTCTAAATCAACTTTATCAACCAAAATACACACACATTACTTGCAAAGGTATTGCCTAAAGAGATTGGTTCCTTTCCTTCAGATGAACAATAAACACCGTTATAAGTCCTAGCGAAGCCAAACCGCATTCCATTTCATGGTTTTTCGACGACATAGCTTGTGGAAAAGCGATGACAACATCCACGCGCTTATTACACTATGGGCGCGTCACAAACAATTCGATGTTTTTACTATCTTCTGGCCAAAACGTACAGCATGGATCCCCAAACAACTGATACGAGACAATGCAAAATTTTTTTAATACTGCTTTAAAACAGCGATCGACGATGACTCTTAAAACACGTGTACGCATGATCACATCAATCCAGACATTGCGTCTATGACTCTTTCGGAAAAACACTATGCACTCTTAGCGTGGAATGACCAAAGCATGGATGTCTTGTCATAGACAAGGATCGCGACTTTGATAAGGGCAGCTTACCTGCGTTGGGGTTGACCACTTTCCTTGAGGTCACTATGGAGTACGCGGATCTATTCCTACAACGACGTTAGACGGTATGCAGATGGCCACGGTTTTACTGTGGGGGTATCAAGAGACTTACAAAGGTAAGCTCTAATCTTTGCTAGCGTGGTATTAGCAGATAAGACAACGGTTTTGCTGTAACTATTGCAGTAGACGTGGGTCTGATGCACACCGGTCATGCGTTATAATAGACTTTGTTGGCGTCCATAGAAGACCAGGTTGCTCCAGCAGTGAGCTTACCGCCAATAGCTGCTGTTTGATTGATATTCATCTAGCCAGCGTAGTATAACAACAGAGAGATAGGTGGAATAGCGTTTATAGCCGAGTGTCAGGAGAAGAATGTACTATTTGACTTGGTAAATATACCATGAGGACATGCTAACAACGGTACGGTGCGTTTGAAACCCATATGAACCTTATCTGTCTCGGTTTAGACCGTTCCCCCGACCTCTTTGGCAAGCCGATATTTGAAACTCAGTAACCGTCACGGTAGTTTGAACTATTACTCAGATATATAACTGTACGGATGTTGAAGTTATGCTTTGTTGATATTACATTATGCCACTAAGGTGTATAGTGTTGAATGAGTCGCAGTCATACACAGTTAGCATCCCCCGTTACACTCTATAGACTTTGCACTGCGAGTCGCGGTGTTACTTAAAACATAAGTTACAATGTAAGTTTACGGCCCAATGCCTTAGTAGTATAAAGGGGAAGGCGGGGTAAATACCGTTTGCTGACAGGTGAACAACATATGTCACATGGATGTAACTCAGCAGATTTCTTGGAAAATTGCTCCGTACCCACAGTACCACTGCAGTTGCACGGAAAAATTTCGGCATCTCTTATGGTAACGAAAACCGGTTGAGTATAAAATAAACGCAACCAAACCTGTTTAAGAAGCTGGCATGAATTTACCGGCGCAAACTCGGAAGAGTTTTTCTTCTTTAAACTTCATAATCTGTTGCACAACACTAAACGTTGATCGACCTATTCAAACGTTTGGGGGGGGGGGGTAATGGAATATATGGACCAGAAAAACAGTGTCAAAACCGATTTCAGTATACGGTCCGCTGTAGATCCCTCAGTGGCCCGGCCCCACGAGTTATTAAAAGAAATTTTTTTATTTTTAGAGATATGACGCTACGAGAACGCATACTAGATTCACTCCTGAGACAGACAGAATATTAGCTACCGGCCTTTACATTGACCTCTGGTGTATCACTTCAAGAAGTGATTCGTTACATTAGAAAACACAAAGATAGGCCGGGCATTTGTTTTTTAGGGACAAGTAGAATCTGCTGGAAGAGTGGTAAGGTTTTGACTCGCCGATCGAGTGGAGGTAAGGTAGCTTTCGCGGTATATGGACGAGATGCAAGATTATTCGAGTACTTCATCATTTTTTCGAACTGATGTTTAAGGAGACAATCCTATATTAAATATAAAACAGATAGCAGGGCTGTGGGTTCAAGTGTTCAATCATGGGACGCGAAACAAGAACGCAGCCTTATGGACGGAGATATTCAAAATTAAAGGAAAAGCTATTAAATCAAAAGTAATAATCCGGTTTTAAGCTAGGGTGAATTGGGTGAGTCCGAGGAGATGTTTGAAAACGAAATACCAGCCGTTGGATCAAGGAATTGCGTGACACCAAGGAGGAACACGCACTTTACAACCGATGTCAAGAAGGAAATCACGAAAGAGGAAGATGATGCAGATGATGGGACGATGATGATAACTCAGAGAGTTTACTACCAATATGTATTTTCTTCGCCTAATCTTTCCCATTTACAACCAATCGGTCTCAACTTAGTCTTGATTCTGGAGCAGAAGACGTGTTTTGAGGACAGACGACAAGGTGATGGTGGAACACAGCCGAAATTAACAAATTATAAAAAAAAATGCTTTCAACACCTACGGGTCTACAGGACGGCGTTCCCAATATATCGCCGACAGCTTTGCTCCATTCCGTTGACCAGAAAGTACATGCAAGAGCTTTTGAAAGGATTTGGGTGGGCGTTCATCTAAAAATTGACCATCTTTACGGTCATCGTTGCGTTAGAAAAAAATAACTTTAATGGTTTGGCAATAAAGAATTGCAGTTTGATGAGGTCGGGTAGTATTCGAACTAGATGGATGTGCGTATAAGCCACAAGAGGAGTCTGATACGAGTTTGATTTTCAATGCGAAATACCAGATGATGAAATTAACATTGACGATGACAAAATCGCATGTACAAAAGAAATACTGAAGAAAACTAGGCGGCTCATAATAAGTAAAAACTATAACCCCAAATGGAGTTATCAATCGCAACACGTCGCTCAAGTATAAGTATGTAATTTCAAGATTATTTCCAAAAGTAGTTAAGGGTTTGGAGGCTGACAGGAAAGCCTCCATAGTGTGACTAAATCACTATCAGATCCCGATTACGGTTTACTGGACAACGATCCAATTGAGTTGGTGCGACCGTCTTAGGCTGTTGGTCGGCATCCGCTGTAGCTGGGAAACACGAACCACCAAGAAACGAGTGATAATTAATAGTCATTGAAGAAGATTGAAAGAATCAAAAGACTATATCAGGTGATGGTAACGCGAGATTCAGGATCATTGATGAGTATGACCGTCAATAAGTTTGGTCAGAGGCCACAACAATCTCTGAAGAAGCAAGGACATCCAGAGGAGTTATGAATACTGTAAACAAAAAAGCTAAAGAAAGATGTCTGAAGGACTTGTACTCTCAATTGCATAATCCTTCAGAATCCAAGCGACTTATTCCGCAGGATCAAATAAACAAGCTTACAAATACAAATGCGAGCTATAAGACGTCCTAGCAGTTCAACTATTTTCAACTGGATCAACAAGATACACACTAACCGTACCCTTCCAGCTCGCCTTCTCACACCGCCTTAGTTGCTGATGAAAACACATATATTGACTGGGATAAAGCAATTTATAAAAGAAGGCAATGTACAGGAGGAGTCTTCATCATTGTAATAATGAGTGTGGACAAGTTTGGGCGACGCTTCAAGCGATACAAAGGGCTAAACAAAGGTCCGAAAGGCGAGGGATTGCAATGTGGATGCCGAAGTGGACTATGATGGTGCAGGGAAAAACCGTTCTGAGAAAATCTAGGGAACCCGGGAAGATTGAACTAGACGCTTGTTAATCTACAGACGTTGATCAGTAAAAGTCTAGGAGAATTCCTGCTAAGACCGAAATGATTACTTTCAACCGACACAGTTTAAAACAGCTCTTGAACGATGTCGCAGAAAAATTCCTATCGAAGCTTTTAGCGGTTCAATTGTTCCATTGGGATCTAATAGAGTACACAGTACCGTAGCTTGTTGGTAGGTTTCAAGCCACACTTTAAACGTTGATGCACATTACATATATCGGCTGGGATCAGATATTTCTACACGGGTAAAACGTTTCGTGACTCGGCCATCAACCCTTGCATCAATGAGTGTTTGACAAGTTTGGACGGCGATCCAGGCAGATTGGAAAAGGCGGGTTAAGGGGGAACCGAAAGTGAGATGGATTCAACGCTGACGGCCGAAGGTGCACTACGGACATTAAACGGCGTAAACGTCTAAGAACATGTAAAAAGTCCAGGAGCTGATCTCGACGCCGTAAAATCTACAAACGCTGACCAGTAAATCGGTGATAATCGGGGGGGAGGAAAGATGGAATTGACTCGTCGGTGACCGAGATTTTTGAGCAATATAAGTATAAGCTACAAGACCATACGATGCTTCCTACCACTCGCTCAACTGGCGAACACCCATACCGTTCATACAGATTTAAAGGATAAAGTCTTACAAGTTCCAAGCGCTTTAGAATTACATCAAATTGGGGAGGCGAGCTAAACTCAAAACGAATGACGCGTTACCACTCGGTTACTTCAAAAATAAAACACTATCAAAAAAAAGCAGCAGGATGGTTGGGAGCTTGGAAAACTAAATGGCTAAAGCTTAGTGGCCGATCCTGACGAGCTTGTCGTGCACGCGGTGACGATCAACTATTTCAACGCAAACACAGTAGTTACAACAGAAGCAAGACGGTTGGGAGTTTGCAAACAAATAAGTTAGGGTTAGTTGCAGACCATACCGAAATGCAGGATGCTGTGACACTGAACTATGCTCGTTCGTGTTCTTATGGTGAAGTGTTTTTACATTTTCTATATACGTTCGTCGCCTCCTCGGTGATAGTGTTAGATCGGTCGCCTAAAGACCAGTGGGATTAGTTCAACGTTGTTGATCCGTTTTTCTTAAACGCCAAACGAAAAAATAATGAGATCGGAAGACTAATTATATAAATGGTGATTGCAAGCCATACACTGCAGTCTGGTTTTGGCCACGGCGCGGGATAAAAATGGCAAAGCGCCAAAGGGTGCGTCCGTTCAGACGAAAAGCGAACCATCGGAGGGAAGCGAGGACGGTATTATCTTCTAGTGTTATTAACAAGGCGAATTGACCTTCTACCTTTTGATAGCAAACATTTCCCCGAGCTAATTCCTTTCTGACGGACCTGGGCACATTTTTGAAAAAAAGAATCGCTAGGGGTGATGGAAGGGGAGTGGAATTTTATTGGATGAAGCGCAGCCGTATTCACGATTATAGGCTTACGATAAATACAGTGACTCGGAGCATCGTCAATCAAGCAGACAAAGAGTAAAGGCAACGGGGGCTTGGGGATAGCGTCAAAGCGTCAGACGCGACTATAGTGTGAAAGAGCAGCTGCTTTCTGAGCGGTTAAACTGGTGCGAATGAAAGCTAAAACGGCTTTCGCGTTGGACGGTGGGTGGTGGGACGAGGACGAAGGGAAAGTTGTTAAGAAGAAGACCGGGGAACGACGAAAGGTAGGGGGCCTTTACCTCAAACCTTATCCAAAGAGGGGAGCTGGTGTTAGAAAGAAGGAAGTGGAGTTGTTGTGCCAAAAAAAAAATCTCGATCCCGATAAGACCGTTGACAAATTTCGAGTTGATCTAAACTACGCTAAACAAACTAAGTAATTCCCAATTTTAGAGGGGGTGTTGATGCGTTGACAACGTTACCTCAACAGGGCCCAGAAAATACGAGTCAGCTATAGTTAATCTGGACTCAAGATACGGTGGACGGTACTCATGTGGGTTTGCTACACGAAAAACGCCGGCATAATGTGAGCTATTTGGAAGGTTTCGGAAATCTTCGCCTCCTGGGAATCTCATATACTATTTCGGACCCACCGCTGACATACAGGATAATTATCAAAGTCGTCCGGGGTTTGATTTCAGATGTATGTGGACATCTTGTGCTTAGGGAGTTTCTCAGCGGAAAGAATGTTCTTTGCCCGGGTGAGCGGGAAAGTTCAAGAATAACTTGTGACGTATTTTCCTCCCAATACGACACCAGTGATGGCGATTACGTAATTGGATTGATAGATCTGAGCACGTTTCATTTCTGATCCCAAATATTGAAAAAGAATGTAAACGTTAAATTTTATTACGGGAATGGAAACCATGATGAAGTGATAACGTTTGAGGAAGGTTCTTACGAAGTAGTAGAAGATATTGCGAATTATATACAGGGGAGGGAGACTTCCCGGAGGGGATCACAGGTCAGCTTGAATGCAAATAACAATACTCTTAACGACCGAGATTTAAAAGCAACGATGCAGATTGATTTCAGCAAGAGAAAGGCACAATTGCATCGAATATTGGGCTTCAGCAAAAAAAGGGTGCTGCAAGCTAATAAAAGTACACACTTCAGACCTGCCTGTGATCTGAATGATATTCTCAAGCGGTGACACCGCATAAGAGTTGAGTGCAACGTTGTTCGCGGCTCGTTTGATAGGCGTAGAGAGTCACGTTATTCACGAGTCTTTCCACAAGTAGAGCCGGGGTTATAAAATAGTCGAGGGACTCCTGGTACAGTGATTTATTTAAACCGCTCAACGTTCAGAAGGTCACACCTAAACTGTCGAGCTTAAATTGATCAAGACAACAATCTGTGAATCTCAGAGGTGAAACGTTATCTTTGAGGTTGCATAATAAGAAAGTGGGTGCTCATAGGGTCTAGTATTTAAGGAGGGGGTGAACATAATTCAGGTCCTTAGACCGTCGCGCCTGGATAGTGGTAACTTCTGCTACACGCAAATTTCTGCGCTCTCTTGGCTTTAAGATAACACCGGCGCCGCAATTCGTGAAAATGCTCGATCTAGAGAGTCCGCTGAGTACAATGAAATCATTACCGGGAATGGAATATCACAAATAATCCGTATGCTTCAACCACGTTTAATAATAACGATAGAAATACGGATACAATCAGTTATCAGGATTTAATACACGTCTTTTGAAAGCACACTACCGTGTGTGGGTACAGTAAGCGGTAAGAAAGCTGACGTCTACAAACAGATGCTAAAGTGTCTTGGGTAACAACGCGATTGCTTTCTCTTTGATGATATCCGATACGAGATTGGCGGTGTGGAAATTGATCGCACAAGAATGTAGGATAGCAGTTCGTTTTAAAAAAAATATATTATCAGCTCGTGCGGAAGACGAAATAATCTGGAAAATGCTGCTGGGTTCGGCCCCGGTGAAAGAAAGAAATGAAACAAATTCTCATTTTTCTGTGCCTTTAAGGTTGTTGTTGGGATTCGGCATGAGATTACAAGCGAATAATTGTGAATGTTAAAACAAGAGTTGATTCTGCTGCGGTCGGCGACAGATGCCAACGCTATTCTTTAGCGATGACGCAGCGACCATCACGTTTGAAGATCACCAATCTGTACTGGGCCGGGGTGGCCTCACATCTCTGTATCCGACCTTGTTTGTGTAAAATCTAGTCTAGTTAGAAAAAGATTACTCCAATTACATATACCGTTTAGATCGTGGGAGTTGCACGAATACTTGTACTGCCGCAACTGAACGTCAATCATGGACTATAAAAACTTCTTCTATCAATTGGAGAAAACAGATAAGTGCTTGTGGCTTTCCAGACAGAAAGGAAACCAACTTAAGAAAAGACATGTCATGTTTGACAGTTGTAAGTTATCGAACATCCGCCTGTTTTAAATACACAATATGTCCCTTATGACAACATTCACGGAGACACCGCTTATATTCTATGAAATGTTGTAAGATTTCAAAACTCCCTTATCTATGGCGATTTAGGCGGTCGTCGGTGGCACTGACGTCCAGTTCTGGACACGTTTAAAATAAAACACTCTGTATGTGATTGATTGTTCACGCCAAAATGATTCGTCAATTCTGGACCTGTCGATGTGGGCTAGATTTGAGGTACGGAAGCGTTCCAGGCAACACACAGCTTATGTCTACAGCTTCATGACTCGTATTTCGTTTACACTATGCTCAAGGGCACGGTAAAGAAGTGAGGTGTAACGTGAATCGAGAACACAATGATGCAAATGACAGAATCTCTTCAGTTTTTCAAATTGGACGCCACGAAGGAAAGGTTCACGGAAGAAAAATATGTCCGTGATTTGGGCGGTGAAAATCGTATATTATCCGCATCACCAGTTAACAACAATGAAACGGAAACGGACGAGTGATGGCTACATTTATTTGGCATTATTGCGAATGTTGCGGTTATTACGCACCGGATATTGTCAAGATGTACAGACACTTGTGTAAGTGTAATGATTGACAGGCGGAGAGATGAACTATTCAGACTGTTACAATGAAATTTACGATAACCACTGTGCAAAACGGACGACGGACGATGTCATAGAAGCTGATAGTGACTATACGATATCCTCTATGGAAGGAAGGGCGTGAGGAGGAGGAGAGGAGGTAATGGTAATAGTATAAGCAGTGACTAAATAAGTCAGGTACTTACTGGTTTGCTCAGGTGTGTACAGAGTCATTCGTGATTCATGGCGCGAAAAGAGTGAAGACATACAGGCTACAGTCGTGATGCTTGTGTTCAAGGAGGGAGGAGGGGGACCAGTGGCTGAGTCAAACAATGGAAATAGACAAGGTTAAAATCAGTCCGTTAAAGCTCAAAACGAAATCTCCCGAATCTAGTTACGGTGTTGTTTCTAAAGTCTCTTAACTTTTTGAATCCTGATTGTTCCAAAGACTTGATTGTAGGATTGTTTGATGATCCGGACAATGGCCTGTCGGGTATCTTGATTGAAAGGTTAAAAAGGGGAACGTTTGCGTTTTTGGAACTGAAATGGTTCAACATTTATTAGGGTGCGCGAACCAAATCACCGGACTCTTGGAATCGAAGGCGTGCATAGATTCAGTAGTTCTAAAAGCGAAAGTGGAGCGAGAATATGTGGTACGTTAGAGTATTTAGGTTCAGCAGTACGTTGTATACTGTAGACGGACAAGAATACATTAACTCTGTCCGTAGACGAGAGGATCAGTTCACCAACTGTCTGCCCTGCGTACACGTCAAATCAACGAGTTGTTTTTAACGGAGGATCTTTGAGATCTTACGTCGGTGATGTCGGTGGAGTGGATGGGTCGTTGGTGGTGTTAGCATTGCCTAAAACGGAAGTCGGACGAGGGTTACGTGATCCGCCTGAGGCTTTACACGTCACCTTTGCGCCAGACTTTTTGATGACGTCCAGTGCCTCATACAAACGTTGGCCACATTCCAGCGGCGATTAATGTGGCAGTAGTTGAATTTCAAGCTTTTCAAGGTAACAAAAAACCGTTATAAATCAAGAGTTTGCATTGTGGCTAATTCATTCAATGTCAAATTGTTTTCAAACCTCCGTTTCCTAGGGGAGAGATTAAACAAGAAAATGCGTACAAACAGCTCTGTTGGTTAGAGAAGAACTACCACAAGATCTTGTTTTTTTTTGGGAAGAACGGCGATTTCCCTTACAGTGGAAGTGTCATTCGCAACCGTTGAAGCCGTTTACCATAATTTATACTCGTTGGTCATGAGAGAAAGCGAAATTTTTAAGACGGTTTCACTCTACGTTTGTGAGCTAGACACCTGGCATGTTCTGACAGTAGTACATTATGCAGGTGTAAGGTGATCGCATCGGTTTTCTGTCCCCTACCGCAAACACCGCGGCCGTGATGAAGATGTACGGTGTGCAATGCCGCTGCTAGATGTCGTTGAAATCCGATTAAACAGACTCACCAGTCCGCCTTAGTCGTTCATTCTGTTTCACGGTCACTGTTGCAGATTACATCGTGTCAGTCATGGCGAGTACAGCTTGCTGCTGCTACGCAGCTGTATAGGACCTCATTTCGAGAGCCCACAGTGCCTGTCGGTGATGCTCCTTGATGCGTTCATTTTGAAATCTAGTCGCTTTTGAATTGGAAAGCTTTTATCGGCCAAATTATACTTTTTCGTTTGAAATGTTGAGAATTATTAGCATAAAAGTAATTTGGACCCACGATTTTGGAAAATGCTTCGCCTTCCTGAATTCAGTTTTACGTGAAATGATGCCGCACTTTGACACTTATGTTGGGATAGTAATAAGTCGTCCACCAGGTTTATCGGCGCAGTTTTATACACGATTTTGGCTGAACAGCTGGACTGGGATTACAATTACTATTGTACCAAAAACCTTAGTGGAAAGTATCTTCAGGAACCATTGTAAAATTATAGTGATGAAGCGTAATGTGTCCGTAGAAAAACTCAGTTTTCCGATAGGCACATTGAAAGGCTTCACCGCGTAACTTGGTCAACAACCGATTCTTGTTGTGTTTCACGGCGTCACATTGAAAAGGCCTCTCTGAGTAATGTTAGACTTGTAGGAATCTTACTGAGAATCGGATCTCGCTCATCCTCTGGTAAGTTACAACGAGTCCATTGAAAGGCTTCTCAAGTAAAGTGGCTTGTATGAAACCGACTGAGAGCTGCTTCAGCTTCACCTGGATGAGACAAGTCATATTGAAAGGCTTCACAAGTTAAAGTGACTTGTCGCGTCCGCCTAGTAGTTATAATGTAGATTCGTACGAAAAATGTCCTTCTTCGGGAGGAGGAGGTGTTCGGCATGAGTTGAGAACTACTCCTGGAAAAAATGGCTTTGCGAGAGCTAGGAGTTTGCGCATATAAGTGAAACTTCAAAGCTCACGTGGGGGCAGAAAAAAAACACTTGCAAAAATAAAAGTTTTTTGCGAGTCTTTGACAGTGAGGACGGAAAGGTTCTGGCATTTAGTTGAGAACTTAACGGACTCGCTAACACGGGTCTGCAAGGACACAAAAAAGTTTAATTTTCGGAGGTGGCAATTTGTTATGGAGTGGCCATCACGACAGAGTGGGCGCTGGTTGGGCGGTCCCACTCGCAAAGAGAGGTGACACGGAAGAGGTTCGGCATTGAGTGGAGAACTTGAACGTGTTCAGTGTTCTTGTTAAGTGAGATTAGGCTCCTGGGGAAACCACTTATAATAAAAACGCGCCGAGACCCCTACGGCTGGCTCAAAGCCTACCGTGGTGATGGAAACGTGGGTCAACTACGCTGCATTCCTGTCTATATCAGCTGGCAGTTTGCCACGACACAGCGGCGATACCACCACTTTCATTCAAGGTAATATATACTACCTGTGGGCAGAGCTGTGTCAACGTCACTTTCGTCTACGTGTCGACGCTCTCAGTTAAGGTAAGTGACTACATACACAATTTAACTGTTTTTCTTAAGATATTCGAGTGCGCTCTACTATTTGCGGGGGTGTTGCTCACGCATAGTTATTCTCAATCGAACTAGCCAAGTTACAAGTTTTACGTTGGAACTCGTTGTTAAGATTATTCGCTATACAGATGTCGGTTTTCCCTTTACAGATGAAAAAATGGAATTTCTACAAAGCTTCTCTCCCTGGAGAAGCATGGTGAACCCACACCAAAGATGGCGAATAAAAGAGGTGACACGGAAGCTGGCTACAGGTACCTGGAGGCAAAGAAGGTGGACACTAAATTTGACCGGAGCAGTGATGTTACTCGTAGGAAGTGGACAGCACCAAACAGCCGTCACATTTTACGGGTGGTGAGATTTGAAATGACTTTTGATTGACAGTGATCTACAAGAACTGAGTCGTCTAAAAGGTATAAAGTGTAGATGTACGGGTTGTTAACGGACTTTTGGTAGTGTTAGATTTGGAAATGGTATGTAATCGAACGCTTTTAATAAACGTAGTACGACGTAAACACGGTGTGTTATTTCTGCCAAACGACCCCGCCTCCGGCTTATTTTTAGATAGTGCATCTATGCAGGAGATGTTACCGTCACATTGTGGTGACCACATGCAGTTGCTGGTGTTCATAATTGTGGGTCTTCTCACTCCGTACTGTGTTCGCGCACGACTCGGGTTTAAGATGATATCAGTAATTTATTGCTGCTTATTCTTTGTATTTACGTGTAATTGACCTTGTTGGTCGACTCCATCACCACCAAGTTGTCCCTTTCGAAGGATTCGTCTCATCTCATTCTTCTCTTCAACAGTCTCCTGGAGGTAGTGTTAGTTAGCGGTTGGAGTTTTTTTGGGATAGACTCAGAAGAATCGAGCGTGGATATTCAACACTTAGAAGAAGAAGAAGAAGACGACGAATTCGATTTGCCGTGGTGGGTGGTAGGTGGCTGGACACGGCTGGAGAGACGTACTAGGCTAACTAGAATTCCAAAAAAGGGCGTGAGTTATTTTTCTTGTTGTCTCGGTTATCATTAACCGATCACTACATTTCACTGTGATAATGTTTCCGTCTCTAGTTCACCAAATTCCAATAGTGAAGATTCGACTCTAGCTGGTTTTTAGATTTTTTTTTACAAATAACCGTACGGTAGAGTACCATATTCACCTTTCACGCTTTGCGTTTGGGTCAGTATTGACAGAGTAAGGCGTAGAGATGGTCTGGTCACACATGTGCAGTTGGTAGTCATTGGAATTGCACAGTGTATCGCTCTGTCACATGTGCTGTTAATGTAGATTAGCTCGCCTCACGAGGACCGCGAAGCAGTCATCGCTCTTAAAGGTATGCACCGAGTGGTCTAGCGCTCGTCTTACGTTCGCGGGACCAGGGTTCAAATCCTGGGCGGCTGGTATACTTTTTGGCGTCCTCACTTGTCGCTACCAGAATGTTGGTAAGCGATGTGTTGTGTGCCGTCCTCTACCAGATTAGCAGCACGCAGGTCGCAAGCTAAGAAACTACCGCTGATCGCCGATTAACGCCGGGCGCCCCCCCGCGCGCACGTACAGCCCATATCGCGCCGCACGCACAACTCGTCTCCGTGGTCCAGTGGTCAGCGCGACAGTCTCGCATTCGTAGGGGGCCGGGTTAGGATACGGCCGCCGGAGACACAAATTTTTGTTTCATCCGCCATGACCACCGTCCGCCATCGCTCGTCCGCCATCGCTCTCGTAAGGTGGGGCGGCTCTTGTTCTCTCCATTGGCTGGGGGGGTCGTAGCCAGGGGGGTCTAGGAAGGGCGGGGGCGATTGTGGGTGGAGGGGGGGGGAGGGGGGCAGGGGGCGTGGCCTAGCCGCCATTGCTGCTTTCTCATTGGTCCAAATAAACCTCCATAAGAGCCATGTTACGGCAAGTGGCGCCCGTTTCTACTTTAGTTCACCTCTTATTCAACTCTTGTAACAGCGCCGCAATTATTATAGAAAAATCTTTTACTACATTTAGTTTTAAAAGATTTTTTCTATAATAAATAGAACAATCTGAAACATTTGACCAGAAATTGTGCTGATTTGTCGCAGTGCACAAAAAACACCCACTTCTCAAAATTTTAGTTTACAAATTTTTGCTCTTAAATATGGAGCGGAAAAAAGGAATCATGTCATACTGCAAAAAAAGATGTTTTTGAACATCATTACACCAGGGCATTATAAATTCAAAGAATCATTCTGAAAAATAAAGATATTATGAACAAGAATTAAATTATTTGAGGAATTTGGGCTAAGAGAATCAAATCGATGGTCACCGAAAAGATGTACAATATAGAAAAATGCACGTGAATTAAAGAAAGCCTTTAAGGGAAGATAAAAAAAGATCTCAATCTATTTCATGATGAAAAATCAATCAATCGCTGAAATTGTCCTAGAAAACAAACGATATAGATAAGTTAGAAATGATCGAAGAAATTGATTAAACTCTTAACGAAAACTGAAAATATCATAGATGTAGAAGTTTAATCCTCAGTACACGGTTTTTCAAGCAATACATTTTAACGAGCAATACATTAAAATCTCTTTCGTAGAACGTCTAGATTTCATGGCCTGTCTATAGAAAAGTTAGCTAAAATCTAAAGAGAGAAGACTTCAAACATACCAAATCATTTTATACAAGAGTGGACTGAATGAGATAATAGAAAGACAGTCAAATGACGAAGAAGAAATCTTTAAAATTCTATCTGGAAAAAGCATATTTCTTACGATTTATCGATAGTATTGAAAATTGATTACAAGAGAATTGAGGAAATTCAGATTTCTATTCACTTCTTGGACAGACGAGAGCATATTCTGAGAAAGATTATCAACTACTTGAGCGTTGGAACAAATTAAAAGGAAAAATCTTGGACATTACTCTGATTTGTACAATATCAAGATGTTTTATTGCTTGCTGATATGATTCGAAAATTCAGAAACATTTGCCTTAATGGTTATAAACTCGATCCGGCACACTATCTAAACAGCTCCCTGGCTCTGCATGGGACGCATGTTAAAATTAACGAAAAATTTTGAGCTTCAGCTAATTAACGGATTATAATATGTATTTTGATGATTGAAAAAGGAATTGCGGGGGCATTTCTCAGTGTATTTAAAACGATATGTGAAAGCAAATAACAAATATTTAAAAGATTTTTGAAAAGACCAAAGCCGAAAACTATTTACTCTATCTCGATGCCAACAACCTTTATGGGTATGGTCTTATGCAAAAAACTACCGTTTAGTGATATCAGTGGATGGATCCTAAAAACGTATACAAGAAGAGAGAGCAAGAAAACAATTTTAGAACTCACTGGCGACGAAGATTATGGCGATATTCTCGAAGTCGATCTTGATTATCCAAACAAATTTACACGAACATTTACAAGGTGTTTTACCTCTTGGGCTCCAGACATTTAAAAACAAACTTTGCACAACTCAATGGCTAAACTGAATTTACGTTGTTCATTCGAGAAATTTGAAGTTCTTTTGGAAAAGTATGATTTTGAAACATGTGAATCGAGTTATTGCATTCGTTAGAGCCTTTTATGAAAGACATACATTGATTTTAACACAACACCATGAGGAACCAAAGCTAACAAGCGAGCTTTGAAAGGACTTTTATAAGCTGAACTGAGCAATCAGGTGTTTGGAAAAATCTATGGAAATTGTGAGAAACAGATGTGATATTAAGCTTGGAAATGAAGAGATTTTCAATGAAAAAGCTAAGAAAACCCAAATTTCAAATGCTTTAACATCTTTGACGAAAACTGTATCGCGAGTCACATGTACAAACAAAAAGGTTTTAAATTTAACAAAACGATTCTACATCGGATTTTCAGTTCTTGGGACCTATCAAAATTGCTTAATGTACGAGTTTTATTACAAACAAAATTTAAAGAAGTTTTGGATTGTAGATTTGAATCTGTTGTTACATGATACAGACAGATATTTTCTAGAATTGAAACGAGATCCTTTTAAAATTATTAAGAAAAATATAGATGACTTGATACCAGTGATTATCCAAAAGATCATGAATGTTTCACTACTAAAAAATAAGAAGGTAATAGGGAAATTCAAAGATGAGTTAACATGTAGCGAAGTTTTAGAAGAATTTTGTGGTTTTAAGGTCTAAGCATGTACTCGTACAAATAATCTTAGATAAAAAACCCACGTTTGGTGTAAAGGGAATTAAGAGAAGCGTTCTGTAAAATAGAAAACAACTAAAATATCGAAAACTTGAAGAGATGGTTTGTTCGAAGAATTAAAGAAGAATTCTAGAGGAAGATGAACCAGTCATCTACAAATGTTATAAACACTGAAGTTGTTACACTGTTACCATAAAACAAAGCTGGCACTGAAACGCTACCGCTTAAGATTATAAGAGAATTGTTCCTAGAAAATAAGATCGATACAGAAAAAAAAGTACCGTAAATGGCTTATTAAAATGAAGCAAAATCTGATATATTAGACGAATTAAATAAACTTGTGAAACTTGTTGATATGTAAATGGAAGATGATTTAATTCACTGTCCACAAGTTGTAAAAAGAAAAACGAAAAATATAGATTCAAAACAATCGTTCAAACTCAAAATGGATTGTACTTATGACAGAATTGCTGCAAAATGTTCACAAATGTAAGACAAACAAGAGTAAGTATTATAAAGAATCCAAATTCCAAAACCTGTTAAGACAAGACATTGAAGGACATAAAGATGAGATTAGAGATATTGAAGCTCGAGAAATTCAATGCACACAGTACGAAAAAAGTTTAAAAAAGAAAAAAATAATATAACATTAGGAAATAGTACGAATTTAATGGGGCATGCAGAGACTTTTAGTTTATAATGTCTAAAAACTATTCAGATTCAAAATGATGGATTTAAGTAATATGTTAAAATGTTAATTGATTACTTTCTACAAAATATGCTTGGTCATCGAGAGCTATCAAAAGAAAAAAAAAAGAATCGGAGCAAGGATATTTCCAAAAGCTTTCTCGAAGATAGTAGTAAAAGATGCAATACAGGATCAATCACAAACCTCCTAACCTTACTTTCATACAGATAAGGAGTTTTATGAGAGTTTAAAAATAAATGTAATTTAACGATGTTTTGAGGAAATTACAACATTAAGATTTTTATCATACTAGCAAAAAACTCGATAGAGAAGATGAGAAAACTCAAGTATTTGTAGAGAGATCATGAATAACAGATAACTCAAAATGAAAGAATGAACTCGTTCTTTATTTGAGATTATAATAAAAACTTTAAATGGATTCGATATTCTTCAAAAAATCGTAAACAAAATATAACACCCCCCGATAGGTTCATCAGCACAACTCAAAATGAAACCGAAAGACGTAGATAAGATGCAGCAGAAAAGGAGTTATTAGAGACCGGTCTTTTCAAAGTATGGTTCCACCTGAAATTACACACGAAAACTAAATTTAAACGTCGAATGATCATGATACCAGGAAATTGTTACGTAAAAACAAACATTTTCGAACAAATATAAGAAACCAATTGTTCAAGAGAATATCTTCTCTGTGATTTATCAAATTAATAACACAGTTCCTGTAACTTTATATAGTATAAAAGATATTAAATAATTGAAGAAAAGTTTATACCGGTGAAAGTTATTATGGAATATGAAGTGGAAGACGTCAAAACACTGTAAAATAGAATTTTTTTATATAAAATGGCGCCCAACAAAAGAAATTGTACAAAGTGCTAAACGAATTTAAAAGATTTTTGAATGAATTTTATATTATCAGATTTAAAACTTAGGAAAGATGGAATGCATTATAATTGCAAAGTTTGTGAAAGGGGAAAGTATCAAAAAGAATATATGAACTTAAAAAATAGAAAAATTTAACTTTGGAAGAGAAATGAATGTCTTAAACTGTAAAGAGAAACTTAAAAAAATTTCAGAGTTTAATAGATGATCACTATAGTAGAGATAAGAAGGATCATATTGTAAAAGTTGTTTTAAAGGAAGAATCAGCATAGATTTATTATGAAGAACCTCAATGTGAATGTGGGAAGAAACTATTAAAATGGTTTTAAATAATTATCAAAAAACATTTACAAACAAAATATCAGAATTCAAGAGTTTTTATCATTTTCATCGGGTAATAATTTTTTCTATTTAAATGGAGTCTCTAAAAAGAAATGTACAAAAGTGTCCAGAAGAGAATAGAAAAGACTGTTATTGTAAGGGAATTTTATATGATTAATTGAACAAATTAACTTTTAGAAGAAAAAATTGTTACTTTTGTAAAGAAATTTAAAAAAATATTTCTGAATTCTAAATAACTGGCACGGTAATAGTAAAAGATAGAAAAGATCTTTTTGCAAAGATTGTATGCTAAAAAAATTTTCAGCGAAAGTTATAAAAAAACGAAATGGCCTTGAGAATTTGAAAAATAAGCTACAATGAGTTGATTAACTCGTTTATGCTAAAAAATTTTAAAACAAAATATAATAAATCGAGAGTTTTTTTTAGTAAAATTTAGAAACATTTTCATCGGTGTAATTTAGATTTATTCTATAAATCAGTCGAGATTTCCCAGTATTTTGTAGTAAAATGATTTCCGTTGTATAACAATATTCAAAGATGCTTTCATTTGGTTTGTAGAGATTTATTATATTTGGATCTCCAAGTCTTAATAAAATTTCCATTTCTGGGTAATCAATTTCCAAAGTTCTTTCAAGCTTTTCGGTATTTCTCTCTTTGAGAACTCTGATAAGTAATAAGGCAATTTTTCCCCACATGTGATTCTTCTTAATTAACACAAAAAATGGTGTTTTTTCTTATCAAAATCTTTAACAAAACAAGATCTGGTGTCATTAAGTCAATTTTTACACTTTGTTTTGCATTTATTTTCCGTTATGATTTCATCTTTAATTTGCCAGGGTGCTTAAACTTTGTCCTCTAAATATTTAATCTTGTTTTTCAAGTTAGTTACATACCAAATTTCGATATGCTTGGTTAAAAAACATCTCTTCGTAACCCATTCGTTGAAAGCTGTTTGCTTCTATTTTATGAGGTCTTAAAGATCTAAGAAGAAAGTCTGATTCATTAATGAAATAGTATTTTGTGATAGTTGCGAGGGTGGCCCTCGAGGGCTACCTTATCTTTTAGATAAATGTATTGAGATTTGTCACCTTCATTCGACATTATTTCTAATCGCTTTTTCTGTATTAGTTATATTCCAATATTTTCTGCAAACATCTTTAGCCTTTAACCAAAATTCCATTATTTTCGTCAACAATTGTTAAAAATTTCTTTTATTATTGAATTTTAGTTGAGTATTTCTTAGATCTTTGACTGACTCCATTTAGATAGAAAAAATTAACAAGCAATTTTTATTTGAGAGACCTGTGCCTGGTTCATTAATAAAAACAGCTTACAGGGATGAAGATGTTAAGGGGCCATTCGAATAGACCCTTGTTTTTAAGTTTTAAAAAATAATTTGAATTTTGTCATCATCAGCAAAGTTTAATATGATTGTTGTCTAGTGTTTTTTCTATTTAATATTTCTGCAACATTCTTTTCGCTTTTAAACCAGATCACCTGTTTTCGTCTACAATAGTTTTAAGATATGTGTCTATACGAATGAAGTTGGTTATTGAGCAGATCCACAACTGACTCCATTTAGAAAGAAAAATTTAAAAGGCAATTATTTGAGTGTAAAAGTCCAGATTTCATATAAAAAAATTGAACTAGGATGTAAGTTGTTTGTAAGAGTCGCGATTCGATAAACCCTTGTCAGAAACGTTATGTTTTTGAATATTTTCTCGAGGTCTTATGGGATAGACTCCAGTGATTTATACATTTAAGGGCTATATTCTCGTCATTTTCGTTATTTTATATTAATGCCTCTCATCAATTTAAAATATATTGTTGTTTTACTCTCATTATTTAATAAATTGTCCCTCAGAGTCTTGTATAGTTAGAACGATTTTTAGAATTCTTTTAATATTTTTTCTAATTGGGGGAATATAATCCGATTTCATTCGGTTTTTCATGATTTTTGATCCGATAAGCAACATTTGGGAACAAAAGTGTACCCAAAATTTCAGATTCTTAGTGTAAATGTTCGGGTATGATTTTCAAAAACTGGTTTCAACGAGGATTACAATGTACTTCAATTACATCGAACGGTCTAAAATCTTTGGCGTTTTATTTCCTAAATATACCTGATTTGGCTCAATAGTTGCTTGACAAAACCCTAATAAATCTACAATAATTGCTGAAACAAATAGTCTTACTGGTGATTTTATTTGAAATTTTATTAGAGAGATTAATTTTTTTTGCATTTCAACTTGTTTTCGTCAAAGTTTAAAGATTTTTTATCTGATTGTTTGAATGTTTTCGATAATTTTTAAGTGGAATTTTTACTTTGATCGAAAGTATAATATCTTTGTTTTAAACCATAATATTTTGTTATGTTCTTTCACCTAAATCACTATACAATAAGGAGAGACTGTCACTAAATATTTAGTAACAAAATTTGTCAGAATAATAACGCTCTTAAACCGATAAAATAATTTGATTTTCTCAAGTGTATAGGATGTTCCAAGTTTAAAACTAATTTAGAGCTTTCTGAAAGTCAACTTGACAGCTTCATTTTCGCAAGAGTTGCTCAAGATGAAAATCTTCTATTTAAATGGAGAAATTTTTTAAAGCAAAAAGATCAGATAAACTTCAACACGTTTGAAGAAAATAGAAAAGATCAACCAATCAGAATGTTAATTGTTGGGTTCAAGTGGATGTGGAAAAAAAACAAAACTTTGATTATTGAATTTGTATCTACAAAAAGGTTGATTTCCTTATTCCAATTTGTATGTTTTTAGTAAATTCTTTAGAACCAGACGCCTATAAAAAAATTTACAAGAAAGATTTGAAAATATTGAGACAAAACTTAAACAAAAAAATATCAACATTTTAAATGCTTCTGAGGACATAGTTCGTTTAAGCGAATTTGTAAACCCACAATTTCGTTAATCGTTTTTGATGATTGTAATTTGGGAAAATCAGGACGTTATTAAAGGGAATCTTTGTAATTGTCTCGTCCTCAAAAATCTCTCTGACTCTATCTTTCTCCAAACTGCTTTTCAAAGGTTGAAAAAACAAGTTATTAAAAATAATTTGAATATGTTGTGTGTTTTTAACAAGAGATAACTTTTCGAGAAAAGATTTAAAAACCAATTATGGGGAAATCTGATATGAGTTTTAACCACTTTATTGAGTTATGTGAAAAATTTTGGGAAAGGAAAGACTACGGATTTTTAACTATTAATCTAACTTTGAAGCCTAAAAATGGTAAAAAAATCTGAATAAATTTTCAAAATTAAATGCTGCCAGTGGTCTCGATAAAAAAATTTGTTTCAATTTTTTTTATATTATCTTTAATTTTTATTTACATTATGAAAAAAACAGAAAAACCCGGAAAAACTGTTCAGTTCACGTTCCGTTCACGTTTTCTGTTCACGTTTCCACGTTCACGTTCATGTTTTTACGTTCATGTTTCAAAGTTCGTGTTTACGTTTCACGTTCGTGTTTTTCCCCTTCCCTTTTTTTACGTTTTACGTTCCCTTGTTTTTACGTTCCCCGTTTGTTTTTTTGTTCCACGTTCACGTTTTACGTTCCCCGTTTCGTGTTCTTTGTTTTGGGTTTTTCGTTTTCCCACGTTTCAAAATTTTCCCCCAAAAAATGGCGAACGTAATTCGAAGAAGCAAAAAAAAAAATTGAAACAAAAGAAAAGAAATTAATCAAAGAATTTAAAGAACAGATTGAATTGATGAAAAAGAACAAGAATTTAAATTTAAAAAATTTAAACAACCTGTAACTTCTTTCAATAAAAAAAGTTGAGGGCAAAATTGAAAATGTTTTAAGCGATAATCAAAATTTTAAAGAATTTGGTTCCAGTTGTACGACAAATTTTCCCATATTTAAAATTTCCCGAATCTTGGGGGTTTTAAATTTCCAAAATTACCATCTTCAAAACCATTTAGACCCCGAAAATTTAAGACTCTACCCCCGTTGAAACCCAAAAAGTCCCGGAACAACGGATATAATAATTGGGGGGAAATTGGTAAAAAATTTCTTCCTTGAGCAAAGGATGATTTAAAATTTTGGGTTTTTATTGGGGCAGAAAAAAAAAAAGTTTTATGATTGGGAAAAATTTTTTTGTGAATTTTGAGCATAATGATATCATTATTAATGAAAAAAAAATATGAAGGGAAATCAAGGTTTATGGAGATTATTAACAGGCAATGATGTTTCCAAAAAACGGTTTATATTTGGGAAAAAGACTTGAAAAAGTATACTGAAATTTTATGGATTCAATTTACAAAAATAATGATCCATCAACCCGAAAACCCAAAATCAAGTAAAAGGGAAAAAATATCTCAATTTGAAATTTAAAACCCAAATTTGGGAAAAACGAAAAAAGAAGGATCAGGTGTGAGGGAAAAAACAGTGATAATAAGATTGAATCAGATATTTTCGACGATTTGACAAAACTCGATGGAATTTTTTAATTATATTTATGCTCAAAAAAAGGCTGGAAACAACAATTTTTTGAACGAAAAAAAAAGCGATTAAAGATTTTATTTCGAACAAACTTGATGAAATGATTTTAAAAACCTGATGGAATTAAATATTTAAAAAAGAGTTTTGCCGGCAATAAATTCATCTATGTTGAGGGTAGGGACTTTTTAATGATTTTATCAAAAAATTTACCTTTTTTAATTACACGTACCAACTTATCAGTATCTGGGGGCCCGGGACAAAACTCGAAAAAAGACTAAAAAGGGGAGTTTCCCGGTATAAATAAATTAGATCAAGGTGCTATGGAACACGTATTTTTTATGCAAAACATAGAGACACAAATTCCAGACAATTTTTCGGGAGAAAAAAAGTTTTGCAAGATAAAGGGAATGGATAGATTTTTATCAAAAGATGCTAGTTTAGGTGAAAGATTTGTTGCGCTTTTTAACGCTGGAGCAATGTTTTTGAAGAGAAAACTAGGAATGGGAACGAAAAAAGAACTTGAAATTTTAACTATTAAATGGAGGTGAAAGTAAATTTCAGCAAAAATCCGGGAAAAAAAAAATAAAATCCCCTTTTAAGAAAAATACCCGTTAGTATTCAAATTTTTAAAAAAGATCAACCTTAAAAAAAAGGCCCGGGGGGAAAAATAAGGGTATTTTTAAAAAAATAGAAAAATACAATAAACTCGAAAAACATAAAAAAAAACAATAAAGG
>NW_025779638.1:0-55036 GCF_021130785.1 Homalodisca vitripennis | reverse complement strand
AAACAAAATTGCTGACGAAACCAATGACGAGATAATTTGATATTAAACAATATTGAGCTTACTGACACGTCGGTAGTTGAATAAACTGCAGGGTGAAGATTTAAGAAAACACGGTGAGTCTGGTAATAAATAATAACAGAATTAAAATTCAGCTTTCAGGAAGTGGAACCAAAATATTTCAATTTTTTATGCGCGTTATTAGGGTATATAAAAGTTTAAGAAAATGTTTATCAAAATTAAAACACATTTTGAGACAGTGTATTGCACAGAATTTCTTTAGTGAGAACAAACAACCCTATATAAATCAAGATGCAGAAGCCTCTTGAACGATACACCATACTGTAATAAAGGTATGCAAATTTAATTAAGTGTAAATTGAAAGTAAGATCCCTATCCAATTATCCTATAAAATTAATGACCTTGGCGATAAATCCTGACAAAAAAACTACACAAATTCATTTTAGCAACAAAAAAGTCCTGCAAGCATCCCCAATATATCAGTGCTTAATCAGACTAAGTTTTTAGGTATAAATCTAGACAGCGGCCTCACCTGGACAAATCACGTAAACAAAATTTGCAGAAAGATCAGTACAGGTCTCTACGTTGTTGTTAAACGTATCAAATGGGTTGGCACTCTGGAAAGCGTTGAAAGTAACCTACTATGCATTAGTAGAGTCTCACATTAGATACAGCCTCATAAGCTGGTTAGGGAACCTTAAGAGAGTGCTTGTACTACAAAAGAAGGCAGTCAGGACCATTGCAAACCTTGAGCCGCTGCAAAGCTTCCGACAGGCCTCCTACCAGACCCTAGGCAATACTTACAGTAACCTGCACTCTACATTTATGAAGTGATCTTACACGTCGACAAATTACACTTGCAGACTCACGATGGACGTTCACAATTAACACCACACGCCCATGCCTCCAATTCTTACCATTCCGCAACACAGAACCAGCCCTCTTTAAAAAAAAACCATCATACATAGGCCAAAAATTTAAAACCCTCTTATCCAGACTTCCTCCTAAACCTGACAGGCGACAGACTGAAGAAACTCTCTTAGAGAATTTCTGCTTAAGAATCCTGTCTACACTATAGAAGAGTTTCTGGAATCTGCCAATTCAAGAATTACCACGACCGTCAACATTTAAAACAACAACTTTTAATTCACAACTATTATATTACAATTGTATTATAATAACTTTGTATTATAATCTGACAAATCACTGTTCTTAATGATCATGTAATAAAGATACTTTGACTTTGATAGTTATCTTAGGAATAAGACTTTTACCCCATTCTTAAAATCACTAAAGATGTATAGAACGACAACCTGCGTATTACAATAACCAATATAGACATCAATAAACACTTTGTGTTAGTAAATATTACATTAGTGAAGCATATTATTATTTATTATGGAATTTTTAACTCTTAAATTCCATGTAATAAAACGATTAGGTCGTAAATAATATACTTTCCAAAGTTTTAAATGATCTAATTCTATGTTTATGATACATAATTTATTTGATAAAATTAAACACAAAGGTTTACTGGAAATGGTTAAAAATGTTCAATTTTTATTTTCATTGCTACTTAAATGAGTATTTTCATGTATACATAACTAGGCACACGAATATTTTGTGCATTGTACAAGCACAGCAATTACATAAGTACTGATGTGTGAAAGCAGCAGGAGGCGGAGTATGTGTAAGCCTGGAGTGGTGGCATAGCGCTCTCCACCCTCTCGGGACACCCTTATACTCCTACATGTCCCTCGAACATGGTGGAGGGTCTGGTTTCAACTCTTCTACACAGTGTTAATAGGACATAGCCAATCTAAGTCAAGTTTCCTATGTGCTTTGGGTTGACATTATTTATTTACGGTCAATAATAGAATCAAGCTTAAGGTTTAAAATTAACTCACATATACAGAATAATATACACTCACATAACATACTTCTTATGCAATTGATTAAAAACTTAATTCATAATATTAATAACATACGTCTTTGTTTTAAATAATTGAAAATTGGTCATTTTGTAATAAACTAAGCTGAAAGTAACCTTGCTTCACTACGGTGTCAATAGCACACAAATATGCAATGATATGATTGAAAGAGAGAAGTAGATGCAAAATCAGACATATAAAATTTCCCACGAATATTATATACATAAATGTTCGTCTTAAACATTTGTATTGAGAAATCTCCTAATTGCTAATCACTTGGGATCAAATCCAGACAATTCGTCAGTAAAAATGGAGTTTCGATGCAAAATCGGAAAACATTTACTAAGAACTGAGATACGGGGCACCACTGTTTTATATTGCCCCAGGCCAATTTTCATATTATTAATTTAGAGCAAAAAGTTTCTACCCAAACCGAGACTTGAACGTGAATCATTGGTTGTGACAGGCGGCACGCTTACCTCTCTGTCAGGCCACATCACTTTGCAATGAATATAAATCTTAGAATAACAAATTATGGTAAATAAAGCCGTAGAGACATAACTAAACTATTAAAACGTACTCATATCGTAAATTTGCCCAAACCAAATTTCAAATAGTTATGTTTCATTGATGTGATGATAAATAAGTTGCAGGTAAACGCAGGTTATCGGTGGAGCGTTACCGTACAAGGTCAGCAGAATATATACACCGGCCGTTCCGCTACTAGTCAGGTGGACCGATGCTTCTAGGTGTCGAACGAGGCAACTCAACAAAAACACTTCTGTATATTGTACACTGTGTGTACACCCCTACACCTCAGGAGCGGACTTTATGTATATTGTAAACTGTTTGGTTTTTGTATTTATTTATTTTAGCGTTATTTGTAGTAAGCTATAAAGATAGCTAAATTTTTTACTTTAAGGCGCTATCACAAGGATAAAATCTAGTTTTGGAATCCAGAGCCGCAACTGTCTAAAGCTGAGAATTAACAAATCTATTACCTAATTTTTACAATTTTTTGTACTTACCTTAACATATTTTTATGGCTTGCTTTTACGAGAGCGAGAGTTTGTATTACGTGGATGAAATACAACGAGTTTAAGACACTCTGGAGAACAACACACCCAAGAATTTAATTAAAAAAAACTAAACTCAATAATTCTTAAGTACATTCGGTAATTCAGTGCTGTAGTTTACTGATATTTTATATTACCAGGAATATATTCATCATAAAACCAATTTTATGTAAATTATTAATGTCATTTTTAAATGTATCACATTTTCGCATTAGTTTGTTTTACATACATTCATTAAATGTATTCATAAAATTAGCGTCTGACAAAGTTTTGTGACAATATTCGATTAACTATCTATTGTTTAGTATTGATTATATATTCCATAAAATGTTTATTGGATTAAAATTGATTGTTTTACAGCAATTTGGCTTTTCCGCGTACTTGTAATCCCACTACGCAGTACATTGACTTTTCCTCCAAATCATAATTATATTAAAAACCGCAGTTAAAGTTTGAATTTGCCAGTAGTTAAAGCTCAGCGCCTAAATCTACTTTTAGAAGGTTTCGTGTGCATCTGGTATCTGACGATGTCTCAGACTTGACTCCTGGAAACTGGAGTCATGTTCGTCTGAAGATATCGAAAGAAAGTCGTCGGCGAAGAACATTATAACAAACATTTACATTGTTTCGACATCAGAGACACCTACAATACACGATACAATTCATATTAGCCTAATCTTGGTGAAAAAATTGGCAGTCTCATTGTCTTAATTGTGCACCAGATCACCTAGATACATTACACTATATATTGTATCCCTTCAATAATTTAATTTCTTTGCTTTCTAACTTCTACAGTACTAAACTTTCCCGCCTAAATATTGTGTGTATTTGGAAATACGAAGTACAATACTTAGTTATCTATGAATTAAAATGTATTTAGCTGTTGCCATGGACGTATTGAAGAGTTTTAAGGTTATGGAGTTACTGTAAAAGAGTTTTCAGGTTACTGACGAGTGAAAATGAAGTATATTCTCATATACACACTGACACAAATATTCGCTAGAGACAGATGGATTTTTAGTTCAAATTAAAATCCGCTACAAAGCAGTGCCGATCAAGAACAATATGATCAGTCATGTAGATCGTAGGAAGTCCGCTAAATGGCACACAAATGCCCGCGTTAATTGAATGTAAACATTATATTGCAAAATACTAATTCTTTCATGCTGAAGGAGAAAAGCTGTAGGTAACTAAACTTTTTTGTAAATCATAGTACATGTTTATTTTATTTATATATTTTAAGTTTTATTATTATCTTAAGACAAAATATCACATAAATAAACTTCATTCATTTTATATCATTTTATAGTAATTCCCTATAATTTAATGTGTTAGTTAGCGATGAGAACATTGTACAACCATTTACCAAGATTCTTGCTTCTCGGTGCTTGTATTCTTTTTGAGTTAAATATATCTTGCCAGCAGCATTAATAGTATTGAAGTTCCTTTTCTTCAGTAATTATGAAATAGTCCATAATTATAATAACATCAATAATAAAAATGATAAACATTTTAATATATAAACTAAATAGAATGACAAATTAAAACAGATGTAAAAAGTAATAACGGAGTCGGTGAATTGATCTTTGTTCCTGTAGAATAAGAGCCGAGCATTCTAGCATTGAGCTACACTGACCTTAAGTGATGTTGCCGATAGACCTTAGGCTCGTAATTAACGTCGAATTGAGCGTGACCAGTTGTGCCAAGTCTGCCTTTCTTCCTCCTAACCTAACTCGTTAGATTAAGTTAATATCAATGTTGAGTTTTTCAAACAGATTGTCCAAACCTATCTTTTTCGTGCAAAATAACACCAAAGAACAATGCAAGTCGTTAAGTTCAATATTAATTAAACACAATTAACAATTATAAAATTTTTTAAACAGAGCAAATTTAAAGCAATGGTAATACGCATGATCATGTGTACCGTATGTAATTGTATATTTGTGTTATTTAGCCTGAAGTAAATACATATGATAAAGAATTGTATGATTTATAAAATTAGATGTTTATATTTACTGAAGTCTTAAAAAGATAACTTACGTAATATGTAGCCACCAAGTAAGAAATAGACTTATTTTAATGAAAAATACAAACTTAAAACGTATTTTGAAATTAAATTTTACAGTTTTCATATGCTGTAAATGTAGTAAGTATCTGTAGCCAAAAAGTATTTGGATCCACAGTAAGTTTTACATTACGACGTAAGAGTTAGAAAATAATAATAATAAGACGAGGTAAATTGTATTTTAAACTTCAGAAATGATTAGCTTTATTATTAGATATCCAGATAACAATATACATAATATACCAAATGGAAATATAAATGAACATGAAGTATTAAATACAAACCTAACAACTTTTATTACGTTTAATTAGAATCCGCAGCAACATCAATGATGAAGCCTATGTGTGATTTTCCTCACAACGCTTTACCATAGACACATTCCATTATAAAAGTACAAAATCCGTGGCTCAGTCTATTCATATGCGTATATTAGAAGTCTCTACTCTCCTGTTACTGGAGACTGGGATCACTAAACAAGGCCAGTCGCCACAACTCCCCCTGCAGCGTCTGATAGATTTGATTCCATCTACCAGCCTACCAACCTCTGTTCTCTTAATATTTCCACATTCAATTCTTGTTATTTCTAATTTGGTGATTTAAAAACGACTTTGGTGACAACTGCAGGGCATTATTGTCATCACAATATTTCCATTAGTTTTAATAGCCGCCTGTTTGCGGTAAACTTATGGAGTCTTTAAAAAATACTGCAGACCGCAAAAGGCGGGCTCATACATTATATACTGAAACAAACAATGGTGAGAATAACCAAGAGCGACGAACGTACCGAAATGACCTTCAACTACACGTTGAGTGGTTTGAAAACCAGAGAATTTAGATTTTAAGACGAAACACAATGTTGTTAATACAAAACACTCTCACTTATCTTAATCAGCTGATAACTTTACGATCCATTTATAGTTTATAGTAATAACAATTGATAACATCAACAGTTTACACAGCATAATTCACAAAAAACGTCTTTAGAATTTACTGATCACTTATACCAGTGGTGTGGCTAGTGATATAATTTACCCAAAAAATTTAAAAATAATCAATTTTTATTTTTTTGCTTTTAATTTGTTGCTTGGTTACCCTAGAATACTGTACAATCATTTATTTTTTCATAAACACATTAGAAATATATAAAATTTTTATTATTTACTTCATTAGGTACAGAGCGTACAAAACGCCAAATTTCCGAGGTTTTGGTTTCCCACTGTTTACTTATGTATTATAAACACAGACAAGGCATTTGAGGTGTGAATTATTGCTTTATATGTGGTAATTTATTTTGTTATCTGTTGGCAGCCCTGTCAAGAAACAGCAGACTATAATTTTGTTTATGTTTACGTTTGTAAAGCAGAAAAGTATCTAATTTGATATCAACATCTTTAGATCCGTGTTATATAGTAGCCTACTGTGTTCTATTAGTTATTCTATATTACTTTTAGTGTACTTATATACAAATAAAAAAAAAGTGTTGTTCAATAAATATGAAGCAGTCGACTAAAAAGCAACATCTTAGAACTAAAGTAAGTAAAAGACTCAAAGCATCTTTGGCAATAAAACAAACGGTGGCAAAATGTCAAACTTATTGAGTCCCTGCAGGCTGATTTCAAAATGATTCTGTATCTAATACTAGTGACAATCCTAACAGTTCTGCTAAAGTACATGTTAGACATGCAATTATGGATCACTTTGAGGTTATGCCTAGTACAAGTACTGCAAATGTAAATGAGCCTAGGCCCTCTAAGTGGAAGCCAAAACGACACTAGGCCTATAGTGTTATCTAGTGAACTAAATATAAATGCAAATCAGTGTCCCTCTATTGGTTTGAAGCCAATATCACCAAGAATAAGCGATCTTGATCAACGCCTAAATGTGGTGGTTGATAATGAGGAAATTTTTACTGGGTCTGAGTATAAATTAGTTGATATGGTTTGCGTGAAAGAGTTTAGTACGAAACCTAGTGTGCCCTATATGTTTGCATCCAAAACAGCTTGAGTATTACTGAAACAGAAACGTAATGGCTTTGCGTGCAAATTGAATGTTGAGTGTGAGAACTGCCCTGATCTAGAAATATTTAGTTACACTTCCAAAAAAATTGATGGTTCGAAGTCATTCGACGTAAACCGCAGGATCGTGAAATCATTCATGACTAATTGGTGAAGGTTATGGGTCCTTAGAAAAGTTTAGCTTGGTTTATGAACCTAGACAGTATGGGAGCAGCAAAAACATATTCATCTCATTCTGCGGAAAGTTTCAAAGTCATCTGTATTTATGGGCGGGGATAATCTGAAAAAAGCTAAGGGCTCGAGTGCGTGAATCGTAATAAGGATATGGATGCCACAATCACGGATGACACAGTTGTTGACATTGTGTCAGCTTCGACGGTTTCATGGCACAAAAGAGGCCACACATCCAACTATGGTGTTTGGTGTTGTAATAGAACTTCAAACTGTGTCTCGTCATCGACTACTGTGTCCTATCGAAGTATTGCCAAGTGTGTGTGAATACAGCCACTGAACTCGGCGCAGAGTCAGTCACCTGAATTCGATATTTGGTATGAGGGCCATAAAGAAGATTGTTACAAAAATTACAGTGGCTCTTCCCCTGCGATGGAAACCAAGGCCGCAGAAATATTATGGAAACGATCATTAGACTATAAACTGAGATATTCGCACTATCGTTTCTGATGGGGATGCCGCAGTTTTTTCCCACCTACAAAATCTGAAAGTGTACGGTGAAGATGTACCCATCGTAAAAGAAGAATGTGTCAACCATATTGCCAAGCGACTTGGGACTGGCTTACGAAAATGTTGTAAAAACATGTAAAGCACAAGGTATCACACTAGGTGGAAGGCGGTTCGGTAGCCTAAAACAATCGACAATAGTAAAGTTTGACAAAATATTACCAGAACTCAATTCTTCGGAATCAAGATAGTGTTGAAAAACATGAGGCAAGACATATTAGCAACTTTACACCACTGTGTGTCTTTCTGACAGTGAAAAACAGGCACACTAAATGTCCTCAAGGTGACAATAGCTGGTGTTTCTACAATCGTGCTCTCGCAAAAGGCGAAACTCCAGGGCCCCATGCAAGAAATCTGGGTACTGCAATATCACCATTGGTACTGAAAACACATATTTCCTGTATACCAAAGACTCATATCAAGAGAACTGTTAGAAAGATGCCAGAAGGGACGAACTCAAAATGCGAATGAGAGTCTCCATAGTTGTATTTGGAAAAAGTGTCCTAAGACAAGGAACGTTTCGAAGCGAATCGTGGACTGTGCAGTTGCTGAAGCTGTATCTGAATACAATTATGGAAACACAATACAAAGTACCTTGATGGGAGCTGCTGGTGTGTCTCCAGGAAGACTTTCAATGAAAATAATAAGGGCAAGAGACAAAAGAAGAGTATTGCAGGCGAAGAAGAGACTGAGTGCAAAGTACATAAAACACCGCCGACAGCTAAAGGTGAGAAAATTGAAAAATGAAGAAACCCTAAAGGAAAAAGAAGGTGTAACTTATGGAGCTGGACTGTTTTAGGAGTACAAAGCATCAAAAGGTATAAAATTACCTGTTTCTTGTTATTGTTTACAGTATTTATATGACAAAAAGCTACATACTATGTTTTTGCTGTTTTCCGGATATAATATTTTACCTGTTTTATCAAATAGTTTTACAGCATAACTTTTTTATTTTTTAACTTACAGAGTTCAAATTTTGCACAATTGTTCTTAGATACAATATGCACAAACTGTAGTATGTGAAATAAATTTTGTTAATATATGTGTCATTTATGATATATTTAACTTTTTGTTACAGAAAAATAAAATCGAAAATAAAACTATTTATTTTAAAATATGTTACTATGATTTAATCCTATTACTGATACTACAGTTTATAGGGATCATATTAAGCTTTCATTAAAAAAAATAATTTTTTAAAATATCTCTACTAGAAGAACAGTTATCCTGCAAACTAAAATTATAGTGTTTTTTATTCCGCAACCCCCCCTTAGGGTGTGGGGGGTGGTGTGGGGGGGGTTATGTGACTTTTCTTGTATAAATTAGTTATAGACTAACTTTTAAAAAGTCCAATCATGTATAAAAAACCAAGTATTAACATATTTTATATTTTTGGGTAAATGGCCCCCTTAAACGTATTTTGAAATTAAATTTACAGTTTTCATATGCTGTAAATGTAGTAAGTAATCTGTAGCCAAAGTATTTGGATCCACAGTAAGTTTTACATTACGACGTAAGAGTTTAGAAAATAATAATAATAAGACGAGGTAAATTGTATTTTAAACTTCAGAAATGATTAGCTTTATTATTAGATATCCAGATAACAATATACATAATATACCAAATGGAAATATAAATGAACATGAAGTATTAAATACAAACCTAACAACTTTTATTACGTTTAATTAGAATCCGCAGCAACATCAATGATGAAGCCTATGTGTGATTTTCCTCACAACGCTTTACCATAGACACATTCCATTATAAAAGTACAAAATCCGTGGCTCAGTCTATTCATATGCGTATATTAGAAGTCTCTACTCTCCTGTTACTGGAGACTGGGATCACTAAACAAGGCCAGTCGCCACAACTCCCCCTGCAGCGTCTGATAGATTTGATTCCATCTACCAGCCTACCAACCTCTGTTCTCTTAATATTTCCACATTCAATTCTTGTTATTTCTAATTTGGCGATTTAAAACGACTTTGGTGACAACTGCAGGGCATTATTGTCATCACAATATTTCCATTAGTTTTAATAGCCGCCTGTTTGCGGTAACTTATGGAGTCTTTAAAAAATACTGCAGACCGCAAAAGGCGGGCTCATACATTATATACTGAACAAACAATGGTGAGAATAACCAAGAGCGACGAACGTACCGAAATGACCTTCAACTACACGTTGAGTGGTTTGAAAACCAGAGAATTTAGATTTTTAAGACGAAACACAATGTTGTTAATACAAAACACTCTCACTTATCTTAATCAGCTGATAACTTTACGATCCATTTATAGTTTATAGTAATAACAATTGATAACATCAACAGTTTACACAGCATAATTCACAAAAACGTCTTTAGAATTTACTGATCACTTATACCAGTGGTGTGGCCAGTGATATAATTTAGTAATAATAGTTAGACACCTATGTAGAGTTTATCAACTTAAATAATTAAAAGTTCCGTTTTGCTTTTCGACAGCGGTTCGACCAAACTGTGCCGGACTCAGTCGTGCATTAGCCGGCATCATTCTGAATACTCAGTAACACAATTCATCAGAAAATAATATTAAACTACCATTTACAATTCGCTATCCTATCATGATTGTCAGATTGTACAAGCGGCTGTGTTTTGAAAACTAATAATTTTAATTGTGTTGTTGAAATTATTACAAGTGATACAAGTGTTGTGTTGTGTGTAATTAACTTGTAACTAGGTAAGCTAATCCAGTTCTAACTTTTCCTTCCTTCTTGATGCTGAGTGCATTAACTCATTTTACTGTAGATTATATACAATATATATGTAGGTATTCATTATAATAATAATTATAATAACAACAACTCAAAACAGAATAACAGTAATTAAACTAGTAGTAACACATGAATAACAACAATAATAATAACATTTTAACAATAACAATAACAGTAACATTTTATCTGAGGATATAATTTAAAAACTCAAGATATTCCTGCAACAAAAGCCAGTTGAACAATTTTGCACAATTTGTTTTAAATGAATTGCAAGTCCGAAAAGAAATTGATATTTTTTTTAATATTTAAAAGTGGTTATTGGAAAGAATGTCTAATCATTTCATTGTTCACTTTGAGAATTCTTATGTATCTTGTAGTACGTTACGGGTAGAGTAAAATAAATTTTGGTTCCTATTATTCCCACTTATAAGCAGGAAGGTTCTTAACACCTTGTATACAAAAATATGTTGAATCGGTAATATTTTTAAGTCAATGTAAAGTGAAAACGAACTGTCGGATTTTTGTTTACTTAAAATTATTCTAAGGAAGTAGTTTTGAGTAACTCTTAAATTTTTCAATTAAATATTTAAAAGTCCCACCCCATAAATTTGTTCCATACTACATCCTTCAATATATTAGTGCATGTATTAAAGACGCTATTTTAATACTTTAACAGGTCTTACTTTAGTGGGTCCACAACACAAGCCTAATAATAAAGACTTTTAATTTGATATACTACTATTCGACCTATGCTCCTATGTAACGTTTTCATCTGATCCCTTGCGGGCCATCCCCTTGTCATGACAAAAAAATGTTTACTTCAAAAAGTAGATTTATATTTTACACTCTGTATATCTTGAAATTAAAAGGTCGGGTAAGATATAAGCATACTTTTTTAAACATCCCACCAATTCTTTGGGTATTTCTTTGAATTCTATAATAGTACTGGATATGCATATTTACATCTCTATTAGATGTATAATTCGGTTCCTTAAAAGTCCATTTCCTTAATTCCTCTGATATATTTTAAACATTATACCAGAGGTACGCTAGTTTTTCCCGTAAAACAATGAGTGTTACTTATCACAAATCATTCTGTATTTGTAGTTATGTAAATGAGGATTCTTTTAAATTAATTGTAACTGAACTAAATAAAAAATAAATTTAAAGCCATCCGTCTACTGAATTACCCAATTAGCTTGTAGTATATTTTTTTATAATTTGAACTTTAAATATTAATGTTATGCAAGTCTATTTAATCGACTTTCTTGAGTGTTATTTGAGAAATAAATGGCTTCAGAACGTTAAATAACAAAATTTGAAAAGGGATGGGAAAGACAGTCTCAAAAATACTTGTGGGGAAAGTATAAAACAAAGAGAGTGACGTTTTCACCGGAAATCGCAAACAGCTGCTCCCAGTCAAAACCCGTGAACAAAACCAAAACTTTGCTGCCTTCTATCATGAAAAAGCAATAAATACTTTTCAGAAACTTACTGAACAGGCAATTGTTTTGTTTTTTCGGCAATATTTACTAATACTCTAACTAAAGAGAACATATCTTACAGGAATACTGAAATTGAAAACTATAAGTCACTACGTCTCACCATAGCGATGCCTGACAATATGGAGATTTGGAAGACTAGATATGGAGATGACGTCACCACTTTAACTGTCATTATTTGTTTATATGACGATGGTTTAAAATGTCTGACGGTTGGTTTTAAGTGTGTCCATCGTATGAAATATGATGTAGTAATTTAGATTTATAATTCCATATTTTAATACTTTAGATATCCTCCAACTTCAATTTCAAAACTATAGTCATAAACTATAGCATAAACTTCTTAAATAAACCACGAGTCTGTATACTTAACACAATATAAATCTTCTCCTGGCTCATGGAGTATTAATCCAGCACTATATAGTACGTATATAAGGCCTATGCTCATAGGTTGGAACTCGGTCGTAAAATTTAATAGCTCGATTGCAACGTTTGATTGTAATAGCAGCACTATTATTGTAATAGTTCTCACAAAGCAGTCACAGTGACAGCTGATGTGTCGCAGTTTACTAACGTATAACCAAATCTCTGTAGCGGTAAAGTAATAGTTCTCAGTCACAGTCTCACAACGCAGTCACAGTGACAGCTGATGTGTCGCAGTTTACTAACGCATATCAACGCATAACGTCTCTCTCTGTAGCGGAAGTAATAGTTCTCACAACGCAGTCACAGTGACAGCTGATGTTTCGCAGTTTACTAAACGTATAACCAACTCTCTGTAGCGGAAGTAATAGTTCTCACAACGCAGTCACAGTGACAGCTGATGTGTCGCAGTTTACTAACGTATAACCAACTCTCTGTAGCGGAAGTAATAGTTCTCACAAAGCAGTCACAGTGACAGCTGATGTGTCGCAGTTTACTAACGCATAACCAACTCTCTGTAGCGGAAGTAAAACGTCGCACACAAATAATGTCTCATTCAAAACTGTATAAAATAGTCTAAATTTATTTGTCTTATTAAGATATTTTGCTTCAAATATTTGTATATTTTTGTGTTTTTTGTAAAATTTACATAAAGTATTTACAGTAAATTGAGTGAAATCGTTTGGCTGAAAGAAAGCTTTTGTAATATTTTGGCATGGAAGTCTCATGACCGTAAATATGACAAAAAGATTAAATTTTATAATTTATTTCAAACTTTTGTATCTGGAACTCTAGTTTCCAGAGCGGTACGACTTACAATAATGTTTGAGAACGACAGCCACGGCAGGTCTCGCCCCGCCGACACCAGGGACAGAACAACCTACCTATTAGTAAACAGAGAGGTCAAGCTAATGTTTTAATGGGATATAACGAGTTTTATGGGCTGTACGTGCGAGACAGCGGGAGCCGGAGAACACCTGTGGGCTGTAAAATATCCATTCTGGGCGGTGAGCCGTCTCGGTCACTGCTACTGGAAATGAAAAATGCCTTTATTAAAGAAGCGGAGTTAGTCTCTAGAGTTAGGTTGAGTCTCTACCACTCAAACTCATATTATATATGTAAATTTACAATAGTTCATAAAAATTTGGTAAATTATTAAATTATAATTTAAATATAATATAACAAAATTCCTTAACTTACACAAAATTAAATGATCCTATAGTAAAAATCTACGTATAAAATTTAATTTAAAACTTAAAATACAAAAGCAAAAGTTTATATATGTTGTCATTAATACAAGAAAAATTCAAAATGAAGAACAAGAAGACATTCAATCACTCTAACACACCCTCTGACCACATGACCGCAACAGGCAGCACCACCCCTCACCCCACAGGCCTCCCAGCAGCAAGCCCTTAGCCCCAGCCACGAAGCGTGCATGGTCTTCAATACATCTAAAATCATCGGGGAGAGCGTTCCTAAGACGACAAACTTCAACAGGGAAGGACCTATTGAAAAATGATGATCGATGGATTGATAGTAATGTGGCAATTACTATCAATCTCCCTTTCTTGCAGGTCGTTCACTAATATACAGGATATTAGGTTTGATGATTAAATGTACAATAGAAAGAATGTGGAATTTACGTAGTTGATGAAGTTTCATGGTGGAAATTTCTGAAAATATGCTCTTGACGTCTGAGATTAAAAATTAATCTAATACAGTAGTTATGAGCACGCAAGAGTCTGCCCGATTGCTCAACGGTCATGTCATTCATCAGGACGTCACAGAAGTCAAAGTGTGGTAGTATCAGAGTCTTAATGATCATCACCTTAACATTAAATGGCAGGTATAAGGCAAACTGCTTCAAACTGGGGATGCCAGCAAAGATTCTTCTGCACGTTATCGTAACTTGGTCAATCCTTCTGACATTTGTGCTCATAGTGAGTCCGAGATTTTTCATTTTGTTTTGGTATTTTAGTTCACAACTGTTAAGTTTAAGTTTCCGTGCGGTGTCAAGATTAATTCAGTTTATCATTCCGAACATTTTGGAATGTTGTAAAAATGTATTTATATTGTAATGTGTTACGATTATGTCATATCAAAATCAACAATATAATAGTTTGGAAATTTTACAATTTGACAAATAACTAATACGCTATTACCTAACTTTATCAAACGAACGTGTGAAAACCATATTACATGATATTGAATAATATATTAACGTAAATCCGCTGAAACAAGAATATTGGTATGTGAGGATTTGTTTTATGAATAGCCTATCCGTAGAAAATATGTAGACGACAATAAGTCATATCAAAACTTTGTTGTTGCCTACAATTTTTCATTGAATATGTAAATTAATATATTTTTTCGAATACTTTGATTCAGTACATAATAGGCCTATAGGAAAGGAAAACCTAAACATTTTACATTGCTAACCTGAAAAATGTCGAAACCGAAGAGGGAAACCTCACTTTCTGCACCCTCTTCATTTATATGATGACACTAAAAAACATTATCACACTCTGCGTTACTATTTAATGTTACAACGAACCATTATAAAAGAAATACAGTTTTGTGGTAATATATTATAATGTTAAGACAAAGTTTCATTTGATTTAGTTGAAATGAACGAGGAACTGAATTTATAATTGTAATTAAGATGGCAAAAACACACATTTAAATTTGTCCAAAACGATTCAGTAATTGACATATTTCAAAATAAATTAATTTTTAGAGGATTTTGTTATCCTTCCTTTTATATCAGTTGAGTAAATCTTCTTGTGTATCGTTTGATTAGGTGGGTAGACTAGGTGCGTTGATATTGACGAACATATTTAAGCGATTTTTTATTTCTATATGCGAATTAATTTTAACTTTAATCAACTAGAAAGAAAGCAGTATAACAAGGATATCATATCACGATGATGTATTTGAATTTAAGTATTATAATTTCAACAGGTGAAGAACCATAAATAATTTTCCATAGCATAGTTAAAACTTTAAGGTGGTTTAAGCGATTTTAGGTTTGGAAAATAAATGTTTTTAAACAATTCATAGCTATTTACCATTTCTGAAAATTTTTTTATCACTGCACCGAAATTACAGGGATTTAATATATGGACATTAGGCATTCTAGTAATCTGTATGGAGGTATGGAAGGTAGATGATTCTAAATATAATTTTCTTTTAAGCATTTTACTTTAAATGAAGAACACACGTGTCATTCCCTGAAGCTCAACTCATAACTTCAAAATCAACTGATAACTCATTTACATGCTGTAAAAAATATAATATTTGTAACTTCAGCAGTTCTTAATTGAACATAATAACAAAATACCTAAATTTTCTTCTTTTAATACCTGTAATGTAATGTGGATTTGTAAAAAAAACTTGAATTAATCAAGGAAGTTAACTTAAAGAGCTATAAATTTAACATAACCAATATTTTCCACGCCAGAAATCGATTGCACCATCGTAATATGTAAGTGTAACATGTGTTTTCCATTTTAATACTGGATCTAGTATGAATAGTATTTCTACTTGTCCCAACAATGCACAAATAAATATGTAAATAAAAATGTTGCATGTTTTAATTACATTTATTTATTAGAAAACACATAAAAATTCAACGTGTTCTATGAATATGATATTTGTAAATAACACATCTTCCTAAACTTTATCTTTCTCCTTTAAATGTTGCCATTTGAAATGATACGGCCCAAACAGTTTTACAAAGAACAGTGTCGCATTTTTGGCAATAGGTGAATGGTGTTTCTGAATTGTGTTTTTATTGACATCTACTCTGTGCTTTCTTGGTGAAGAAAAAGTGGTCCTTGTCATTTCTCACAATTTCGAAATGTTCAGCTATTTGGCTTTTACATGAAGGTGACCCAAGGATTGTCCTACTATGACTGTTTGAATATAGCATACAGTAATATCCCTTCTAAAATCCAAAAGAATAAATGGTTTATCATGCACCACTTTGTGAACTATTCAGGAATTTTAAGGATATGTGTCACGACTTCGCATAAAAATCGGCTAGAACCACTTTTGCCTCTAATGTTTACGTTGTATTTAGACACTAACCAATCATGAAGATCCCCACCTCGCACTGAGCTGTTTTAGTTTTACGGGACGGCACATTTATTGTTTAATTCTTTATTGCATTATTGTACAGAAAATCTTTCTTTCGATTAAAAAAAAAGTTTATTGACGCTATCACGACACTGTTGTCATACCAACATTAATGGAGAATGTTTCTTTCATAGGTAGTATAGCATATGCAGATTACAGATATTCATCATATTTCACAATCTTATAGTACACAAAATATTTAATCTACATTTAAATATGGCGTGACTGCCATTCTTACAGGAGTTAAATTGTAAATACCAAAATTATAAACAGAAACACTAAGTTTTAAACATTAGTACACAATTGAATAACAGGCAAACTCACATATGAGTAGCGGACCACAACAGTTACTAAACATCAGTCAAAAAGTGATACATGTGGCGTCAAATAAAGATAAGAGATAATCATACAAGGCTTCAATTTAGCTAAGTGAAGCAGCAAATCAGAAATATCGAAAGTTTACAGTAAAAATGTATTAATAAATAGATGTTATTTAATATCAAAACAAATTCTTAAAACGTCAAGGAAATTCCAAAAGTCGAATTTGTCTTTCAATGACAGTATTGCAAAGGTAAATGAAGTATTACAACAATATCTACTTTTCTGCATTACTTTACTCATAAGATATTTAAAACTAAGTCCAGAAAGACAAATTATTTCAAAAATAGCTTTCTAATTGTAATAAAGAAATACATATATAAAATATTACACATTTACTGCGTTTAACTGTGTTAACTATAATATTGTATCTGATATTGTTTTTACTATTGGACATATTTAAACATATTTGAAACTATGTAACCACGTAATATATTGCAATATTTTTATTTTAGCGAGGCTATACAATTTTATAGAATACATCGTCTTAGTGGACACATAGACTTTACTGCACTTAGTGCAATATATATGCTTAAAAATACTCGCTTAAAAGAATGTTAAAAAAAGCTAGACTTGGAATTACTGTTGTTGAAAATATTATATTTGTATTCATGTTTAAACTTGTTTCTAGTTTAACGAAATTAGACTTGTTTAAATTTTCTACAGCTATCATTATCAATATATCAATCTATGTACCAATTGCATTATTCTCTTAAATAGTATGTGAGCACTGAATATAACGCAATTTGATTTTTTTAGTAGGGACGCTGGTAATAGTAGTTCTTTGTAGTTCATCACAATATAAGAAGTATGCGATCAAATTATGACATCTTTTTAGTAGAAATTGCAACTTTGAAACATATACCTAAAATAATAGTTTTTTCGGAAATATGGATTAAAGAGTCTAACATCAAACTATATCAAAATCCAAACTATAATATCTATATAAAAACTAAGGAAACTCATAGATCTGATGGAGTACCTTTCTTTATACAAAAAACTATCAAAAATGTTAAACCTTTACCAGTACTTTTTTCCACTAGGCATAATAGAAATAGTACGAGTTGAAATCATACCGTTCAAGAATTTATCTAAGTTCTTGTAGAAATCTGTGAATAGTTGGTGACATGAATTTGAATCTGCTTAAAAGTAACTATATAATATACTTCAGCCCCAAATTTTTCTCCAACATGAATAACAGAACAGTCTGAGAGCTGCATTGATAATGTACTTGAAAAAATAAGCAACTTAAATGAAGTACTAGTTGACACCACAATAATAGAAAGCAACATAACAGATCACTGTAAGACAGCTGTGTGGCTGCTGTCTGAGGGGAGGGGGGGGGGTTACAGCTGATGCTATGTCAGTCAAGCTCGCTGTCCTTGGCTTATCGCTACAACTACAAGAAACGGAACAGCTTACAGAATAATATTGGAACGATGTATATTTACAAGCAAATGTTTCCCATTCTTTCAATACTTCTTATTTAATTAACAATAATTAATTGACAATGCAAGCAGAATTTAAGCTTAAAAAAAAAGAAAAAGTTATTAAGTTAAACTCATGATTTGACATTGATAATTGTTAATGAATACTAAAATGCATTGTTAATACGAGTTAAAAGTTACATAATGATATATATATATATATATATATATATATATATATATATATATATATGTATATATTGTTTAATCATTGTGCTGAAATCAAACAAAAGGAACAAATGATATATTTAGTAAAGAGTAGTATACAGAAAATATATATTTTCTCTCGTATTCCAAGAGCTGAGTATAGTGAAGCCTCTCCTGCCACTTTCTGACGAGGAAATCCGAATTCCGTCTGAGTGTATAAACGAAAACTGTAGAACGAGATCACCTAATGGGTTTAAGTTTGGGGTAATACTCCACCTTTATTACCCAATTGACATAAACTCAAGCTAATTTGTATTTCTATCAAAAGGTAGTTCTAGTTACCATCGTGTGATCTTTTGGGTAACCATGTTGGCAATCACATAACATGTTGTCTGGTTGTTGTATAACAAAATTCAGAAATAAAAATTACTAAACAGAGTTTGATTTGATTCATATGAAATTGTCCAGTAACTTATCAACAAGTGTGACGAAGTTATTTTGTTGGATTGACATTTCCTACGATGCTTGAGAATTTTAGCATGCAATATTTATAGCAAGCTAAGTGGCTAAATAATTTTTTACAGTGGCACATTTTTTTATTGTGATTATTGATGAAAGTAGGATTCATTCTATTAACTTACTGATTCTTCTGTTTATTAAGCTCAAATATTTTCATCGACTTTAAACTAAATTTGCGAATATCTATATTGTGGAAATTCCGAACATAGCTCAGATTTAGATTGAAATAAATTATATAAATTAATAGTACTCAAAAACTTTAGTATATTAATGCCCTTAAAATAGAGCGAATAGCCTTTACAAACCATTATGTGTTTGACACTTGTGTGTGATATGTATATTGACAATCGACCAATTTACGTTTTTGTTCTGGCGAAAAGTTTGGTAAATGTTTCAGAGAATACATGTTTCAGACTTATACATATTTGGTTCGAAGTGGGATATTGATCCATATAAATAACAAGCATATTAACAACAATAGTTTTACACGAAGAACCTGAATCAAAATTGATTTTGTGCATATACAGGGTGATTCATGAAGTTCTCCCCCAACTTCTACAGCACATTGTACTATTAAAAATAATGAAAAAATGTTATATAAACATTGGTCCGAAAACGCTTCGTTAGCGAGTTACAGCTAGCGAAAGATTTCGCCTGAATTCCTGGGTAAAGAGTAAAATAAAGCCATACTGAACTTTTGGAAAGGTTAATTAAGTAAGAAATATCGTGGATTCTTATGTATTTTTACCTGATAAAGCTAATAAAATAGGTTTCAGAACTGTACCTGTAGTAGTTTTTGAGGGATTCAGGGTTAAATGCAAAAAATTGGGGCACGAAACAATGTTTTTTTTAAGTTTGATGTACAATAACTTTGATAAATTGGTAATAAATACATAACATCAACAAACATTAATCCAAAACAGTAATGTATTATACTGAATAAAATCGAGTTTTTGGTACTTATTTCTGTTTTTATTTTAGACTTTGATTATATATCAATTTTCTCAGAATTAAATTCTCTACAATTAATGTTTGTTGATTTTATGTATTTATTACCAATTTAACAAAGTTATTGTACATCAAACTTAAAAAAAAAACATCGTTTCGTGCCCCAATTTTTTGCATTTAACCCTGAATCCCTCAAAAACTACTACAGGTACAGTTCTGAAACCTATTTTATTAGCTTAATCAGGTAAAAATACATAAGAATCCACGATATGTCTTACTTAATTAACCTTTCCAAAAGTTCAGTATGGCTTTATTTTACTCTTTACCCAGGAATTCAGGCGAAAACTTTCGCTAGCTGTAACTCGCTAACGAAGCGTTTTCAGACCTATGTTTATATAACATTTTTTCATTATTTTTACTAGTACAGTGTGCTGTAGAAGTGGGGGGAGAACTTCATGAATCACCCTGTATTTGGATAATTTTTATGGTCACCATCCATGCTATAACACTGAATTTTAAACTGGCAATGGATTGAACATATTTTACTGCAATAAATTCGTATATTAAGCATAAATTAACAACATAAGGATCATTGTTAACGCCGAATACTTTCCAGAACATTTTTTTTATTATTTTTTGTTGTGCGTTTCCAGGGCTAGTCCATTACTACTATATTTCTATGGCTGAAACAAACGACGGAGCAGAATAGAATTACGTCTTAAAATACAAGGAAAAAGTGTTTAGTTTAATTTTCTCCGTTCTAAGTATGACTGATTCACTTGGAAACTAAGAAATAAAAAAAATCTTATTGGTTGAACTTAATTTGAAGATTTTAACAACATTATATAATTTAAATTTTTTTAACAGATAAATTCTATCAAATCTTTCGCACCAATCTTTTAGAAGACAATCTCTAGCACAAAGCGTTTTAAGTAAAACAACCAATTGAAAAGGACTTCGAGGTGAAAACCACAAACATAAATGCCGATATGCTAAGGTCATTTGGTACGTCGTCTCCCCAACGGTTCTAAATGTGACTATGGAATCGGTAATTGACAATGTATGACTGTTCAGCGTCTGTGGTGAACACTGCAATGTATGACCACTACAATGAAGGAGCCACAATCAGTGGTTGTCTCCCGAGATATTAACAAAATAATATTTAATGGAAAGAAACACAAGCCTGCAAACATTACCTTTATAACAACATGTTTATCCATACAGAAATGGAATTTAGTGTATAACGTGAGGTAATAAGAATGCAGGTAAGCGAAGTAAGCTGATCCAAGTTTTTGCCTATAAAAGATATAGGATTTGTAAAAAATAGTATTTTTTACTCTCTCTCTCTCCTCTCTCTCTCTCAGTAGTAGCTTGGCGGCCGTGGCGTACACATCGTTTGTCGGACGCTCTGTGCCTTGTTCTATACTGTCTTACTGTCTATACTGTATTGGCTTTTGTGCTGTTATTGCTGTTTTTCAGTCATTATGAAGTGTTATCAGTGTAATAGTGTTATTGACAAAGACGAGAAAAAACTTAAGTGTACTGAGTGTTCACTTGTTTTTCATTTAAGCTGTTTACAAAGTGGTAAGGAATTTATAATTCCTGACGAAGACTATGAGTATATATTGAATACCAATTCTGGATGGAAATGTGTTTCGTGCAATTTAAAAAAACAGTTGAAAGATGACGATACTCCTATCAGATCTGTAGGTGTTAAATCTGTAAGTACTAAGATTCCAAGCAAAAGTGTTAAAGGCGGTTCAGAAACTGATTCGGACACAAGCTCTACAGGGACTAATAAGAAAGTAAGTTGCCAGACTTGTAACAAAGGATTTTCACACAATGCGTATAAATGTGTGTGTGTTAAATGTAATTTATCGTTTCATTTGAAATGCGTAACTGAATTTAAATCAAGGGAAGAATATGGAAAAGTTAAAGCAACCTGGCAATGTCAGCCGTGTGCTCAGGATTTTCCTGGAATGCAGGAACTGATATCTACTGATAAGCTATTTTCAGCTGCGGGGCAGGCCTTATTTGGTGATATCGTATCATTGTCTTTAATTATGAATGAGAGAGTTTCATTTAGAAACGAGGTAAAAAAAAACAAACGCTGATTTTAAGGATTCTATGGAAAAATAAGCGGATTGGATTGTTGAAAATGGTCGAAAAATTGATGATACGGTTAAATCAATTACTGAATTATCCAAGGACATTGACTTCATAAGACATGAAAATGTAAATCTCAAGAAAATTGTATCGGATTTGACTTTTAAAATGGACATACCGGCTTCAAAGGAAAATACCGTTGAAATTCAGGGTATACCATTTAGGGGAAAAGAAAATGTGATGGAAATGGTTGAAAAGGTGTCTATGGCTATCAGTTTCCCCTTTGATCAAAATATGGTTGACAAATGTTATCGAATAAGAACGAGATTTGGAGCATCTGAAAACCCAGGGAGTATAGTAGTTCGCTTTGTGCGAAATATTGATATGCAAATGTTTATACAAAAAAGAAGAGATAAGAGGAACTTGAATACCAGGGACATTGGTTTTCTACTGGAAAAATTCTTCTGTGATTTATATCAACCACAGTCTGACGCCGGCTAAGTGGAGGTTGCTGCGAGCTGCGCGGCTGTGTCGCAGTGAGAAACAGTACACTTTCATATGGGTCAGCGGAGGACGCATCTTCCTACGTAAAAATGAAGGAGATCCGGCAATTGAGGTGAAGCGAGAAGAGGACCTTGAAAGGTTGAAATGATGGTGTTTGTCTTGCAGTTCAGTTTTGTGTTTTTGTTTTTATCTTCGGTATGATAAGTTTATCAGTTGTTTCTTAGTTTTAATGTCATGTTGTAAGTATGATGTTTTTTTGACTATATTATGTGCTAAAATATTGATGTCTTTCTTCCATATAATAATATATAGCGAGTGATTGTGGATTATTACTGCATAATAGGGAAAAGATTAATAGTTTAAAATCTAAATTTAGTAATAAGAATAAAGGTTTTTTGAAAGTAGCTCATGTCAACGTTGAAAACCTAAGAGCGCACAAAGAGTCCTTTTTTAGTTTATTTGAGGATAATATTTTTGATATACAGTAGTTGTGGTTACGGAAACATTCCTGAAACCCATTTTGGTTTCTAGTCCTTTTAGTATTGATAGTTTTAACTTCATAAGACATGACAGATAGGGTTAGGAGGGTGGAGGAATTGGAATATATATTAAGAAATGTTTTAATTACAAAGTATTAGTTTCATCACAATCCTTGTACTGTAAGAAACCTGAATTTATTATTTTAGAAGTAGCTTTGTGGCGTTTGCCACTTTATTTTGTTGGTCTTTGGACGGACCGGGAGCTGTTTCCTTACAGCTGGTCGAGCCATCTGTTTTACCAGATGGTTGTTCTCTTTCTAGATGTTTCTGTGGCTTTCTGGCTTTTTGATTGGTTCTAGTATTTTCAGGTTTTCTAGATATCGGGAATTAGGTTTCTTGTCCTCTTCTCTTCTGACTTCGATAGGGCAAGGACATCTTGGAGTTTTCTGTGGTCGGAGTTACAAAATCAAAGCTGGCTGCCCGCTCCCTCTACGAACCGGCACGGTGTTTTGGTGTTAATATCGTATGCCTACCTTCCAATCAACGTTTCACGACCTCGTTTAATATTTAGGACCCAGTCTTTCCAAATTCAGTTTTCGAATATCGTCGCATATTGGTAGCAGAGCGTGGTTTGAAATGGAAGGCTAGGTTTGCCGGTGGGAGCGGAGGAATTCTACACAGCTATGAGAGCTAAGTCCTAGTTTTAAGTTTTTTTAAAGGGGTAGACGTTTTTCTAAATTTTTTTTAGTTTTCTAAATTTTCCTTACACTGCCTTTTTTTTACTCAAAATGTTAAACTTTTTCGAAGTAGCTTGTTTTTAATGTGCAGGTCTGAGCCAAGCAGTTCTTTGCAACCAACTGCTACCTAAGCCTAGTTGTGTAATAATTGAACATGTGAGTGGCAGTATTTCTTAAACTTTAGTAACTTATTCTCACTAATTATTTAGGCATAGGTATTTGGTTGATTTTTTTCTAGCTTAAAATTTTACTTTAAACCAATTTTAATAAATTTTTTTTTCTCTCACCAAGTTAACTCTTAACCTAACTTTTACTTTCACCTACAGTGTAGCCTGTTGCCTTAAACATACCTGGTACTTAATTACTTGTGCTTTCTAAACTTTAATTAGCACCTTTTAGTATTTTATTTTAAACTTTGGCTTAGATCTGTGCAAGTAAAGTCGAAGGATTTCATAGATGCTGTTGGTGACTGCGTATTGTACTGCCGCCTATGTATAGCCTACCTTTTGTTTTTAAAGTTCTTAGCTTTCTGGTTAATATTTGAAACCCCCTTTCAGTTTCACCAGATTATTTACTTTGGGTTGGCTTATAATTAAAAGTGTTTCTTTTTTATACAACTTGCTTTCCTTCTGATATTTCATCTCTACTTCTGATTTAATTAAAATTTTTAACCTTTCCACACCTACCCTTAGTTCCAAATGCAATTAATTGTTGTTATTCTAGGATTTAATTAATTATTTAGTTATTTATTTATTCTTCCAGCGGATTTACTCCACTTGTACATGTTTTAAGTTGATAAGAGTTTAAATTTTTAATAGCACTAATTTGATGATTTTGTCTACTGCGTTGAATTTATTCGAGTCTGACACAATTTTTGTTAATTAATCTTAGTCTATACACAAGGTAAGTGAAGTGTTACTGTTAAATTTATCTGATATTTTTTCTACTTAGAAACATGTCAAACTTTTATGTAGGCCTATGCTATTTGATTGTTCGGGGCAGTTCAAGCTTAAGGGGTTGATTTAGTCTAACAGTTTGCAATTTTTTTTCTAAAACCTTCTTCAAAACTTTAATGTTATTGTAAAAATAATAATTCTTTTTAGTCTATTATTAAAAGCCCTTTGCTTCTTTTGACTAGTGCCGGTTTAAGTTAAAACAGTTAAAGTTAATATGGAGAACAACTTTAGTTTCAACTTTTGATAAAAATAACATAGGCCTATGCTTGTTTTGTAATTTTTATGAAGTTGCAGCTTGGGGTTGGATTTGACGTGCTGACATACATATAAGTGATTTAATTACTTACAAAACTAAACTTTCTTTCCAAAATGTTGAATCATCCTTTCTTTTACAAACTTTTAAAACTATAGTTTGCCACCTTGAGGGTTCACTATTTTATAATATACCAAACCCTAGTGGACTCTTTGGATTGATTGATATGTCAGCTTGCTTGATTCAGCTTCGGGTGTTTAACTTACCTAAATTTCAGTTTAGCCTAATTTAAGCCTTAAGTGGTTAAATAATTTTTTTTTTCCTTTGGTCTTTAATTTCTTAATTTTTAATTTTTCACTGGGGTTTTTTTTTTGGATTCTTGGCCTCAAAAGAGTTTTTTTTTGGGGGGTGTTCTAAATTATTTACAGTTTTAAGGGAGAGTTTACTATTTAGGGTTGTGTCTTGTTCACTTGGGCCTTGTTGAACTTTATGTAGTAGTTACCGGTAGCGCTACTTTACGACTCGCTCCACATATGTATTTTTTTTGCTCTTCTACGGTACAGTTGCTCTTGCTTTTGATTAATTTTTTGTTTACTTTGTTTCCCTCTCTTATTCTTTTAGGTTTTGAAAGGTGTTGTTAGGTTTTTTTGAATACTTTGAACTTTCCTCAACCTTTTGAGAGGAAACAAATTGAGTCTACCCCCCGACTGATGGCAACCGACTTTTTTTTTTGTTCTGAAAGCCAAACTTGTTGTATTTTCTGCCTTCACCTGTTGGTGATACTGGAATTTGGTTTCATGGTAATAATAAGGAAATGTACTATATGCTTTTATTTATTTGTAATACTATAAATTTTTAATAGTTTTTTTTTACAACTTGTACTTTTTCACACACCACAGTAAAATTGCCCTAATGTTTTTCTGAATTTTTTTTTACTGCTCTCTAGTTTGTGTGGAATATCTGTCCACGCTCTCATGTGTCTTTGATTAATTTTTTTGTTTAACTTGTTTGTTGTGATTTGTGTTTATTTATTGTTGATTATTGAACCTTTTACGAGATGAAGTTCTTCGATTTAAATAATGTTCCAAAGACTGTGTCTTGGATTAAAAAGTTGACTATTGAGGAAGCCCGCGAACAATGCAAGCTATGGGGAATTAAACCCAAGGATAAGCTTGATGCCATGCGTGTGCAGCTAAGTGAATTTGTGGCTCGGTCTAGCGAAGGGGTCGTGAGTGACTTGGAGGAATCTGCGGATGAACCAAGGGTACCCGTAACGGATGATTTAGTGGATAATCCCAGTTTAAAACAGGACGAAGTAGGAACTTGTACTGTGCTGCCCCCTGTAGTGCCGGTGGATCTTGGTGGTTTAGTGAAGAGTCTGCATACAATGACCTTAAATGCTATTGAAGCGACTGCTAAGACGGTAGCCCAAGAAATTGCAACCCAAAATAGGCCATATAACAGGGACGATGTCTCATTCCCTAACATTTTGCGGGATATGCTTAGAGAGGTAACCCATTACTTCTGGTACAGATTTATTTCAGCTAACAGAATTTCTCGTAAAAATCCAAAAAATAGTAGAGTTAAATTTAGGTTCAGATAAAACTATTCTATTAAACGCTGTGGCACGCACTGAAGGCAGACTTCGTGATGTGTGGATGGGTCTCGTGAGTGCTGACTCTACCTGGCCGAATGCTCTGCAGACAATTAGGTTTACCTTTTTCTCATCTAGGGCCATTAGAGACATTCAGTCTAAACTCATGTATAGACAACAACGACTGTCAGAACCTTATGCTGATTATCTTACTGACATTGTTAGCATTTTCCAAATTCTTGGACCAGAAATAAGTGATGCCGAGATTTTTACAACTATTTTTACCGGTCTCAACCCTCATACTAGGGCAGCTTTTGCAGGTCTTCAACCCCCTACCACAGTACAACAACTGAAAAACATGGTTTCCATGATTGAGAGTTTGACGGTCAACACTGTTCAAGCTCCGTTAGGGTATGGCAATTCTGAATCTCAGGAAGCTGCAATAGATTCTAATAAAAATGTCACTTATGATAATACTAATTTACAATACGCTGGACATCTTTTCCAAAATAATCGTTATAATAACAGAACATTTTACCGTGGTTCGGGTACAAACTTCGACCGAGACGCCGCTAAGAGAACCCCCTATAGCACATTTTATCCAAACCATTCGTTTCGAGGTAACCAAAGGCAAGGAAGCGGGCCTTACAATAATAGTAGACCTTACCAGAACTTTCATTCTCAACCCAATAATTCTAGGCAGGGCCAAGTAAGGGCAAATGGCTATGATAATGCTTTCAATCAGCGGCTGAACCCCCAAGTTTGTAATTCTAATCAATTGCAAGATAATATGCTACCGGGGAACAATAGTAGGCCAAACCAGGAACGGAGGTTTTCCTATAATAGGAATAATCAAAACCATAATTATAGTTCCGCTAATCCTGCGGTTAATTTAAACTCCAAAAGGGGAATTCGCTGAAAGGGCCGGCATTCCCCAAGAAGACTAGGCCCATTAATCCTTTAGCTCCGGCTTTGCCCAAGGTCAAACCCCTAGAAATTCCTATTGCTTTTTCTAACATTAAGTCTTCTGCTGTGATTGATACTGGTTCTACCAGATCTATCGTAGCTAAAAGCGTATTTGATACTCTCTCTAAACTCAAGGGTGTCGTGAAGAAAGTTGAAGAAACTTCATTGACGGCTACAGCTGCAAATGGTTCAGATGTCTCCTTTCAATTTTTGGCCCATATTCATTTCAAATTAGCTTGTTTCTCTTGGACTTTCCCATTTCTTGTTACTAACAACTTACCGGTTCCTGTTTTGATTGGACTCGACTTCATTCAGGCCTCTGAAATGAGCATTAATGCGGCTCAACGCCAGGTGTCTTTTCCCTTTGACACTTCACTAGTTATAGCCGAAAACCAAGAGGATGAACAGGCAGAGGATGTTAGTTTTGGGACCTATCTTTGGAGAGAGGCTTGATAATTCCCAAGTTCAGACATTTAAAAATATTCTGCGGTGTTTTCCCGAAACTGTGACCAAACAGCTGGGTAAAACTAACCTTTTGACTTATTCTATCACTGTCAAGTCAGACAAGCCGTTCAGGTGCCGTCCGTATCATTATGCTCCCCCGAAAATGGCTTTAATTCGTGAGCATATCGAAGGCCTTCTGGAGAAAGGCGTTATTAGACCTTCAACTTCCCCTTACTCCAGTCCAGCATTTTTAGTACCTAAAAAGGGAGGTTCTTCACGCCTGGTGGTTGACTTCCGCGCCTTAAACAATGTCTTGGAGCTCGATTCAACTCCGATGCCTACGGTAGAGTCTTCTTTTCAATTTCTAGGCAAGGCTAAGATCTTTTCTATGTTAGACTTGGTGTCCGCTTACAACCAGATACCACTTGATGAGGCTTCCAAGAAGTACACTTCATTTGTCACAAGCACTGGCCAATGGGAATACAATTACTCCCTTTTGGTCTAGCTAGTGGTAGCATGATACTGACTCAGTTGATAAATAAAATCTTTGGTGATGTGAAATTTGATTTCTTGTTCTGCTATTTCGACGACCTTGTTATTTTTTCTGAAAATCTGGAAGATCACCAAAGACATCTCGATTTAGTCCTTGACCGACTTAGTAGGGCAGGGTTAACAGTTAACCCAGAAAAGATGGTCATTGCCTCTCATAAAATAGAATTTCTAGGCCACGTCTTCGAAGATGGGAAAGTTACCATCAACCCAAATAGAACTCGCCCTATCGACAACTACCCTCAACCCAAAAATACTAAGCAGCTTAGCAGGTTTCTTGGAATGTGTGCCTTTTATTCTAAATTTATTCCCAATTTCGCGTCAATCTGTGAGCCGTTGAATAGGTTAAAGAGAAAGGATGTAAATTTCATATGGGGTGAGGAGCAACAGAATGCTTTTCACAAACTTAAACGGTCTTTAGTCTCTGCTCCGGTCCTACGCTTACCAAATTTTGATGCCCCGTTTATTCTGTCAACTGATGCTTCAGGTACTGCTGTAGGTGCAGTGCTGTCTCAGGAAATCCAGGGCCAAATATACCCTATAGCTTTTGCGAGCCGTCCTTTAAATGTACACGAGAGGAACTATTCAACTTTCCATTTAGAAGCTTTGGCAGTAGTCTATGCCTTTACAAAATTTAGACAATATTTAGAGCATCGTTCCTTCACGCTTGAGACTGACAATTCCTCACTCTCATGGTTACTTAACAATCCTCGCCAGGTAGGAAAAATAGCACGTTGGACCACTCTCATCAATGCCTTTCAATTTACTGTCAAGCATGTTAGGGGCAAAGACAATGTTGTGGCCGACTGCCTCTCGCGTTTATTTGAGCCCCAAACCGAATCATCACAGAGTTCTACTATTCAAAATAAAACCGACCACACACAGGCTTTTATTCTTTTTTCTGTACCGGAAGCCTTCAAAGACATCAAAGGCCACCAAGAGCAAGATGCTCAAATTCGCAATATTGTGAAATCTTTGAAGGGTACTAATCCCAATCAAAATTATTCTGTAATTCAAGGCATTTTAGTTCACCAATTGCCTAATCAATCCAAACCTAGAGTAGTGGTACCTAGCAAACTCTACGACCTATTGTTTAAAGTTTACCATGAGTCACCTCTCGGAGCTCATCTGGGATTCAAGAAAACTTGGGATCGGATTAGTCAAATTTTCTTTTCTACCGACCTGAAGCAGGCTATCCAAGAGAGGGTAAAGGCTTGTCCTTTCTGTCAGAGATGCAAACAGGCTCAAAATACTAAGGTAGGCCCTTTGGCTTCTCAATTAGCAACCAGGCCTTTTCAACGGGTGTTTGTTGATTACGTGGGACCTCTTCCTAGAACAAAAAAAGGCCACAAATGGCTTCTTACAATCGTTGACGCCTTTTCAAAATATACTGTGATTTTGCCTGCTAAAAATGCTACCGCTCCTACTACGGTGAATCTTTTGCATAAGGGCTTGTTCGCGTATTTTTGGCTTCCCCTCACAACTCGTCACCGACCGTGGTGGTTGTTTCAAATCCAGACAGTTCGATAACATGTGTCTGGAACTTGGTATCAAACACGTTATGACCTCGCCATATTATCCGAAGCCGTCAATTGCTGAAAGAGTTAATAAAAACCTCGGCGTTGCCTTGAGAATTTTCCATTCTCAAAATCATACTGACTGGGACACTAATCTCCATTTATTCCAAGTCGCTTTTAATTCGGCTAAGCATGAGTCAATTGGCACCTCTCCTGCTGAAATTTTCCTTGGCTACAAAATTACTTCTCCCCTGGAAAACAATTGGAATTTGGATGATCTCCTCCAAACACAAGATTCCAGAGACATGCAGAGGAGATGGTCTCAGGCCTTGGATCGGTTGGAGGTTGCACACCGAAAAGTTGCTCGGCAGTACAACCAAGGTCGTTTACCAGTTAATTTTCGTATCGGTGATTTGGCAATGTTTCGACGAGTAAATTTGAGTAATGCGGCTAATCAAATTTCAGCCAAACTGCAACCTCTGTGGTCACGCCCTCTGGTTATTCATGATTTTACCTCTCCAGTCACCGTGACATTGAGGTGTCCCAAGTCAGGGAAACTTATTAGGTCGGCCCATGTTTCCCACCTAAAGAAATATTTTGGGCCTATCTAAGACCAAAGCACCGCTGCCGGGACGTTTATAGGGATGGTTTAGGGCATAGTGATCTTAGTTTAGTTTTTTTCCCCCTCCTTCTTCTTCTTCTTCTCTTCCTTACACCACATTAACACTCTGATACTTTTACTCCTCTTCTTTTACAGTACATATACACCGGGGGATCAGGATTAGCATTGGCTGTTTAGAGAATTTTTTTTGCTTCGGCAATTTTTCTAGGCTGTACATTGGGAGTGAATTTTATGTTTATTTATTTTTAACATTCCCTAATGCAGTCGCGCAGCCTGCTATCCTTGGTTCGGCCAACCCATTACATTTTACAACACAAGCTTACATTTTCTTTCCCTTTTCCTTTTCTTTGTCTTTCTCTTGCTTAGTAGGGTCAGTCTTTTGGCAGTAGGTGGAATTCTTTGTTATTCAGCTAAGTTAGCAGCGATGGATAGGTTTAGTTTTTATTGTTGAAAATATTGTTGAAGATTGTAGTTTGTCTATATATTTTTTGTAGTTAGTTGTTGTTGTTATCTCTTTGTGTCTTTAAGACTTTATATTTTTGTCTCTGAAGCTGCTAAATGTTCCAGCAGCTATCTTATTTATTTGCTGTTTAGTGTTTATATTGGAAGTGTTTTTTTTTTTACTGTTGTTACTGTTATCCTTTGAAGGCTTTTTTTATTGTTATTGTTTTAGAGGTTTATTGATTGTTAACCTAATTTTGTTGGGTTTTGGCCCAAGTAGTTTTTTTTTTAGGCTCTTTTCCGTAGGTTTCAGGGTTTTTTTTTTGCCTTTCCTGGCCAACACTTAGAAACTAGTTGTTTTTTTGTTTTTAAAGTTCCTAATTAAACCACTTTACCACGACCAAATGATTTCCTTACTCCGTTAAGCTCTTCCCGTAGCTCTACAGTTTTTCTTTCACGCCTTTTAAGAGCCTGAATTTATTTGCTCCAAGTCTCTAAATTTAAAAAACTAGTATGGAAAAATAAAACTTTATTTTGTCTTTTCCCACTGGCCACCAATTTTTTTTCTCAGCCGTCCCGTAGGGGGAGGAGAGTACTGGCCCACTTTTGCTAAATTTTGCCAGTACCAGGTTTTTACCTAATTAGCCTTTACAACACGAACTTGGGTCTGTTGATATTATGATGGGTGTAATTTTCTCATATTTTTAATTTTCGCTTTGGAATGGTCTCTTCATCCCTTCTGTTCCTCCCATCTTTGAAGAAAAAAATACAGACCTTATGTCTGGAGTAATACTCTCCCGGTGGTCCAAGGAGTTCCGCCAGCCGTTCGGGGTTTCCATTCGGGTGCTTAAGTGGCCCTTGGGTTCCGGGGTGGAGATACCCGGATGGTGGAGACTTTAGGAAGTGCTTTGGCTAATAAGCTTTGGCTAATAAGTGTACACTTATTTAATTTCCTTCCCAACCTTACTGGAACACCCTCTTGTAGCCTTTTGACCACCAAGCGTATTAGTGATGTAGAAACAAACGAAAAAACCCATCCTTGTGTCAACACTTCAGACCTTTATTTATTGGTAGCCACCACAGAAAGTAGTTAATTTTGTTCAAGTTTTTTTTACTACTACTAGGCTTTTCCTCAAGCCTCTTTAAACAAAAAAGATTTAATCTTGAGTAGTGTGGTCAGTCGGAATGGATTCTAGCCGTTACGCTTTTGGAGCGCCTCGCGAGCGTGCAGGATATCCATACTAGAGCTATTTCTAGCTGTTTGCTAACGACAGCAGTACCAGTTGTAGTCTCTAATCTTTCCGTCCTTGTCTTCCTACCTTATCTTTTTGAGTTTTTTTTCTTTTCTCTCCCGGGGTAGAGGGGGAGGATGTGGCGTTTGCCACTTTATTTTGTTGGTCTTTGGACGGACCGGGAGCTGTTTCCTTACAGCTGGTCGAGCCATCTGTTTTACCAGATGGTTGTTCTCTTTCTAGATGTTTCTGTGGCTTTCTGGCTTTTCGATTGGTTCTAGTATTTTCAGGTTTTCTAGATATCGGGAATTAGGTTTCTTGTCCTCTTCTCTTCTGACTTCGATAGGGCAAGGACATCTTGGAGTTTTCTGTGGTCGGAGTTACAAAATCAAAGCTGGCTGCCCGCTCCCTCTACGAACCGGCACGGTGTTTTGGTGTTAATATCGTATGCCTACCTTCCAATCAACGTTTCACGACCTCGTTTAATATTTAGGACCCAGTCTTTCCAAATTCAGTTTTCGAATATCGTCGCAGCTTTGGGATGGAAGTTATTGTTGTGTGCCTTTTACAGACCACCCAAAGCAGGTTATATATCGGACTGTTCGGACATAATTGGGGATTTATTGCCTACATATTCAGATGTATTACTTATAGAAGATTTTAATATAGACTTAAGTTCAGACAGAGTTTTTCCAGATAAAACGCAATTTATTAATTTAGTTGAGAATTTTTATTTTACTATTCTACCATTACAACCAACATACCATTTACCTACATCTGATACCTTATTGGACTTATTGATTTGTAATGACGTGAACAAAGTAAATGTGTACGGACAACTATCTATAGCTGGCATATCTTATCATGATTTAATATACATAGAGCTATGTCTTAGAGTTAAAAATAGTACTAATAGGGTCATGAAAGTTATTAGAGATTTCAAAAATGCAGATGTAAATAATCGTAGATTAAGGCAAGAATGTCAAACTTTATCGTGGGATGATGTTTACTCAGTAGACAATATAAATACAAAGGTAGATATATTTGTTTAATAAACTGAATAATTTATTTGATAAATATGTACCAGAAAGAAATATCTCAACAAAAAGGACTCCCTGCCCTTGGATAAAATACACAAATAAAATCAATGATGAAAGACAGGGATAAGTTGTACAGTCAATATATAAGGACGAAAGATCCTATAACTTGGGAAAATTACAGAGTCTTAAGAAATCAAGTAAAACGTATATTAAGAGACTCGAGAAACCGTCATTTTGACTCTTTATTGAAACCAGATAACCATTGCAAAGATATTTGGAATGTAATTAATAGTCAAGGAGTTGGTAAAAATGCTAATGTTATGTCAGATTTAGTTGTACAACTGAATGAGTTGAATAGTTATTTCTGTGGTGTTAGCCATAGTGTAAATGAAGAGTTGATTGATTAATATAAAAGTCAAAGAGGTGTCTTTAGTGGTATTGATGATATGTTTATTTTTTTCTGTAGTACGTAGAGAAGAAATTCCTAAAATGATGTTAGATATATCGTCTAATGCTGTTGGTAATGATGAAATACATATTAGATTTTTAAAATTGGTTTGTGAAGAAATCAGTTATGTTTTGTGTCATATTTTTAACTATTCTTTATATAATTCTGTTTATCCATGTCAGTGGAAAAGAGCTCTTATTATACCGTTAGCAAAGATAAAAACTCCTTCAGAATGTAAAGACTATAGGCCTATAAACATATTAAGTGTATTAGGTAAGATATTAGATAAAATAGTTAATAACCAAATTTGTAATTATGTTACTAGGAATAGTATTTTAGATAAATATCAGTCTATTTATCGATCCTTTTACAGTACACAAACCGCACTGGTTAAAATAACAGACGATATCAGACATGCTATTGATAACAGAGAGATAACATTATTAATGCTTCTTGATTTTAGTCGTGCCTTTGACTCTGTGAATCATAATTTATTATTGTCTGTTCTGGAATCTTACAATTTTAGTTCCGCTGTGGTTGATTGGTTTCGAGATTACTTGACCAATAGACTTCAGCGGATCAAAACAAATAATGGAAATTTATCAGAATGGAAGAATAACTCTGTAGGTGTTCCACAGGGATCCACACTTTCTGCTTTTGCTTTTTTCTTTATACATTAATAAGATTGGTAGGTCTGTTATATTTTGTAAATATATGATGTATGCAGATGATATTCAGTTTATATTTAAACAGTAGGCCTAATATTCAATGTGTAAATGATACTGTTAACTGTATGAATGCGGATTTGGGTACATTACATACATGGTGTAAAGATCATGGATTACAGCTTAATATAACAAAGTGTAAGCCAGTATTGTTTGGATCCTCAAGGCTGCTACCCCTCACATTGATGTTAACAGTTTGACACCTTTGATGATAAACAATGTACATTTAAATTTAGAGAGCTCAATTTAGGTTTAAGAATGTCTAATGATTTATCATGGCGTATACAAGTAAATTATATTGTTCGGAGGGTATTCCAGTGTTTGTATAAATTTTGAAAATCGAGCTTTAATCCTCCAATTTATATTAAGAAGCTTCTAGTAGCAACACTAATATTACCTATTTTTGATTATGCAAATATAGCTTATTGTGACATAATTAATGAGTTAACTGATAAGTTACAGAAAGCGCAAAATGCATGCATAATAAATATCTATAATTTAAGGTGGGATCAACATGTAACACCATATTATAAAGACCTTGGTTTATTGAAAATTAAGGAGCGGATGGAATTGAATATAATGAAATTGGCAGTTAAAGTACTTAAAAATGAACAACCAGTGTATTTGTTTGAAAAGATACAAAATAATGACTGATGTACATGTCAGAAATACTCGTTTTTTCAGGAATAACTTTACAAATTCCGAATCATAGAACTGTTATCTACAGTAAGTCCTTCTTAGTTACATCTATTAGATTATTGAATGTACTAGAAGGAGAACTGCGGGAAAGTGATAGGGAAAGTAATGCAGCTTTGTTAAGAAAATACAAAATGAAACTTTTAGAAGGATATGAATTATAAGTTCATAGTACATCAATACTGTGTAAATTATTCTTTCTTGTGTAAGATTAATTTTTCCTATACCTATAGGAATTTAGAATTGAGACCATACAAAAAAGAAAAAAAAAGAAATTATGTTTGTATTGAATAAACATATAAAGCAAATAGTAAAATATAGAACTGAACTGTAAGTAGGGTATATTTAAGTGATAAGATTAAATAAATAAATATATATATATATATATATATATATATATATATATATATATACATATGTGTATGTATATAGGATATATGATTTAAATAATAATATTGTTGTAGAAAAAGTTAGTTTTATTACACATAATAAAATAGAATAAGGTAATAGATATGAAAAAATTTAGTTTGTAAAATCAGGCTAATGCTCAAAACATTGTATTACATATGAATATGTGTTGCCTGTGATGGTGGTGGAGTGGACCATTGGTCTAAAAACATGGCAGGATAAATAAAGAAAGTATCAAAGTATCTCTCTCCCTATCTCTCTCTCCCTCCCTCTCTCTCTGTATCTCTCTCTGTCTCTCTCCCCCTCTCTCTCTCTCTCTCTCTCTCTCTCTCTCTCTCTCTCTCTCTCTCTCTCTCTCTCCTCCTCTCTCTCTCTCTCCTCAGATCTCTCTCTCTCTTTCCTCTCTCTCTCTCTCTCTCTCTCTCTCTCTCTCTCTCAATTAGAAGAAATATTTTGATGCAAACTAAGCGAGATGTAGTAGCATTTAGTTAGTAGTTGTGATGATTTTTTCAGTCAGGAGACTGTATTCCAGTACTATTGGAATTTCCGGTATTATGTCAATGTGAAACTGAAAAAGAGGTTAGTTGAATTTGTATAAATCAAAACGATATTGGTATAAATATAGTTTTAAAAATGTATAAAGAAAGAACATTTCCATCAAAACCATTTCTTAAGCTTATGAAGATTTCTCGAAGCTTTTATTTTAATTTCTTTTCATGTTTTCGATCGAACCAATTCGATCGAGTGTCATCTGCAAATTAAAACCAAATAGTAATACTTATATTTGTAGTACTAAAGAAACTTTGATAATTATTGTATAAATCAATTCCAATTCAATTTTTTTTCAATTTTTTGTTTGTCTAAACAACTCATTGATTTCAGATTTTTTATAAATACAATCAATTCAATGCATATATCAGTGTTAAGATTCCATCAATATTAACCCCAACAATCAAATGAAGGTCATATGATTGTGGTGGTCTTACATATCATCAGATCGAATGACCCCGAATCCGAGGCTACTTAAAAGTTTTATAGCGCTCCCGTTTTGTAAGATTATAGCTTCGATACTCAGAACACTCGGCACTTAAACTCCGAGGTCGGTCCCGTGCGTGCCGCACCTGCCTTCAGCGCGCCGCGGTTCCTGCAACCACAGAAGTATAATGTGAATAACCTAATGAGTAGAAAGCAATAACAATCCCCGTGTATTTTATTACTTGGCAGGATATCGATATCTTGTGCCCTTAACTTTACGATCCATATAAGTCAAAAACGTAATAAATCTTGCGAATGTTGGGTTCAGCTCCAGTTCATCTTCTTAGCACAACGTCTGGAATCCGGGCTGTGGCAGACATGACTCCTGGAATCTGGAGTCATGTTTATCCGAAGAAATCCAAAGAAAGGTGTGTGATGAAAAACTAACTCTTAACATCGTTTCGAAATCTGACTAAAAAATATTAAGTATAGTGTAATTTAGGAGAAGAGGTATTCTCATTGTCTCATCAGGTGTTAAATTGAGTGCACTTCGGTGTTTCTGATATAGTCTCTAAGCATCGTGAAATAAGGTGAACCACAGCAAGGTGAACTGAAGTTGAGCTCAATATTCGCATTAAACCATCCCTTCGCACCGTAGCTGCGTTATGTGTAGAAAAACTCAGTTGCTCCGAGATTAAAGTTATTCGTGCTTTATCAACATACGTGCATATTTTTAGGGATATTCTTACCTCTGATTATGTTTACTTCTTTATAAGCATAGAAATTGCCCGTAAAAAATGAAAAGGAATGTGTACTCCAGCTTAATAACCATAATTAAATTAGTTTATAGTTTATGTTTATTGATGCACGATACTTCAAGGACCATAAAATAACCACTCCAAGTTACCATGTATGTGGCATTTCATTATGCTCACTCTTCAGAGTCCAAGAGACACCCCTAGCTCTGGATCTACTTACAGAGGAGGAGATTGTGGAGAGTTGCGCAATTCATCAAAAGGTGTACTTGGCCAGCTGGTGGACCTCAGTAACGAACCTTTTCAGTCTAGGACTTTTCCTTCTTCTCTCAAAGTTCCTAAAGTCACCCAATCTTTAAGAAGGTCGAACGAGATTTTTATGTTTCAAATCGCAATACGTTCTAGAAAATGACAAAATACTATTGGGCAAACCAGTTTGAGTTCAGAACTGGAAAACGAATAATAGGTCCGATTTTCCGTCTAGTTGATCGAATGGCATAGAAAGTGTAAGACACGCACTTAATGTGTCTCTAGCATTTTTCATAGCCTTTACCCGTGTTGTTCATGGCACTCTGTTTCACCAACTAGAGAGTTATGGGGATACCAGGAATTCCACTAAATTGTTTTGAGTCGAATTTCTGTAATAGGACACCGCATTTGAAAATCTCAGACGCGAAGTTCGGAGAACAGTCACTGAGATATGGTGTCGCTTACGGATACATACTTAGTCTGCTAGTATTCGTGGTCTTTATCAATGATGTTGGCTCATCGTTACATGGAGGTCAACTTGTCCAATGTACAGATGACACGAATCTTAGCTTTAAGGTATCTCCACAGAGTGAATTCTAAATCGATCAAGGACTGACATAGGTTGGTATGTCGACAAATTGTGTTTCAAACTAGGGAGTTTTTAGCCAAATTTCCAAATATCACTCAGTTCAGGTACTGTTGACAGCATATAAATGTAATCAACTATCCACTTCTCTCCTGTGGTGTTATCTTGTGGGGAGATGTGCAAAAATGTTCAATTATTTACACTTCCCCGCCGTTTTATTTTGGAAACATTCACTTTTTTCCAAGACAAAGTGCTATCTCATAAGTTTTAGAGACTTACACTCGTATGAAAACTAACGTCAGTGAAGACTACCTGTTAGGGAAACAGAGAACGGTAGTGTTTAAACGTTTGCCTGCTCAAGGGGGAGTTTTAAATAGTTATCCGGAAACGATCAAAAGTTCCACAACGCCGAATAGGTTTACAGCTGTTTTTAGAGGCATTTTTTAGTATGGACGAGTTTAAGCCACTCAACTGGGAGACCAAGTGGTTGGCTAACTAATTCTGAAGCTAAAAGTGATATATAATGGATTAGAAACGTACTATTAAAATATTATGTATGTCGGCATGAGATACTGGAAGGAATGAATGACAAAATATTAGTTTTACTCAACGAAATTTACAATTGAGATATAATCATTATATTTAAATTTTTTCCAATTAATATTTATATTATGATTATTAATTAATATGATGTAAGGTACTTTTTTACTAAGATGAATGTTTGTTTCTAAACTCCTAATAGGGATGAACCAATTTTCTCACATTGCTATAATAGTAGCATCCACCCACAGCGTAATCAATAAAAAATATAACTCTAGTTCCAATAGTTCAATTTAGGTTAATTCTCAAAAATAGCATACGTTATAAATGACTTATTTTGGAAATTTTATTATATCCAATTGAACATACTTTTTAACATATTTGCCTGTTGTAGTTAAAATACATAATTTTGATATCTCTTATATCTTGGTTTTTGTAGGAGCTTACAATAAGTGTTACAAATCGTTATAGTATGTACCTTGCTATTTTTCCTTTTGTTTGCATTCTATAAATAGTGTATAATTGCAATATTACACAAAGCAAATGGTGCCTTTTTGTTTGTCAATACCACGTTATCTCTTTATCTGGTACAATACGATAAAGGCACGCAATACTCGTATATCTGATATTATCTCAATAAAAAACCAGGTATTATAGTTATTAGTTATACTGTCGTGTCTTCTACAGATACGCCACCTTTATTGTTTCAGCCACAAACAATCAATGATTTGTTGAATTGAATACTGCTTTGTACTGTTCAGTGCATGTACACATGCGCCTCACTTTACGTTATAAAGAGCTGTAAGAGAGCTAGTCTCTCCCCATTTTCTAAGGTGACATGACAGATCTAGTGTCCGTTAACACACATCTTAGGAGCGCAAAAGGATGGTAGTAGTTATGTGTTAGATTAGTTATGCATTGTAGATCTCGAAACGTAGTGTTAATTATTTTCTGTACCACTGAAACGATGGAAAATATATCCAGAAAATCATCTTACAGTTACAAACCCTCCCATCAACAAAAAAACCTCATACAAATAATTAGTTCATTTTTAAGATGAAATGGAAGAAGAGTATTATCTTTTTAATCTAACACCACACAGAGTATTTTCTATTTAGATATTATTCAAACCTAACCGTTTATAGATTTTAATTTATACTTTCCACATGTGGAATTTCTATCTATAATTTTGTCGCCTACGAATCAGTATGTGGACAAATTTCTTTAAGCACATATCGAGGGGGTAATTTAGAGGTTCAGGTTGATGCAAAAAGTGAATTTTGATAACTAAATTTTTAAAAAAAATTTTATTTTTGTCTTAACCAACCTTGTTATTGGCTCATTTATAAATCCACCTGAAATTTGGCTTTATTAAGAAAATATAAAATTATATATCAAAATCGTACTTAAAACATACCGTATTGTTATAAATTTTATGATCAATTATTCTAAAGATAATAAATAAGCAACGTAACCAGATTGTTTGTTAAGCAGCTTCCTAGACTTATTTGTATTTCATCCAAGAATTAATATTTTCATATAATGAATTTTCTTTTGGGAGTTAGATGGGTTCCTTTCTGTATGCGTCTGTCATGCGTCTTTCATGGTCCAGAAATAAAAAAAAATCGGTAATCAAGGAATTTTCTCTACTGGCTTGTTTTAACCTGCTAGTTGAATGTACACTGGGTACAGCACCGATGTGTCACTTATATGTGGGCAACCCGATGGATATCCAGGAGCGGCACATCACTAACTGCAAATATCGAGATATGAGGAGGTATCATTCACCAGCAAGAGGGTGAACTGAGCTAGAATTCTTCAAATCCAAATATTAAAGTAGTTTCAATTTCAATATTTCAATAATTTTGTATTGCCATTAATTTTAACAATTATTAAAAATTGTTAAACATGCGTCCTATATTTTCTAGACGTATTTTTTTCTGTCTATAAGCTTTACTATGTATAAAACATTTCATATTTAATTAAATTAAGTTTAAAAATAAGAGATGCATGTACAAAAATATAAATATTATGCAATAAATAGCACAAATCCATATTTTTAAAATATGTCACTTTCAGCTGAGATGTCCAAACTTCAGCTCCGCTCCGCACGTCTTTCAGCTTTGACAACGTTGGCTGCTGCTGTGTTCCAAGAACTCAGTTCTCACGGAATTAAAATCCGTTTACTATTAAAAATTCTTTCAACAACGTTTGAAATATAAATGATTTGTGATGGGTTTTGTTTTTTTCTGTCAAACAATTTATAAATCTGACATCCATCTCAGAAACGACAGTGCATGCTCGTCTCAAGCACAAACAGCGCAGGCAATGTCGGTAATTTGAGCTCCTTAAAGGTTTGCTCTACATGAATATCGGGAAATATATAATCTTGGAAAATAAGAATTTTGGACAGGTACCCACTGCGTAAATTTCATAATGATATGTGTGTTAAAATAAGTCCATATTAAGTAATTCTCAATAAGGGGATAGTACAATGATTTGATAAATTTCTTAATAAATATATGTTGGAGGAAATCGTTTTACAAATGCTTTTAATATGTGTACTCCAATACAGATTACAATCTATTATGATACCGAGGAATTTAATGGTATATGTTTTCACCAATGATTTGTCACCAATCATTACCGTTGGTGAGAACATATTAAAAAATTTTCTGACTATTAATTACGATGTAGGTTGATTTGGATTTTTTTGTCACCAAATTTATTTCTACAAGATATTGAATACAACTATTCAATTCCGTGTAGGCCCTATTAATTCTACCAGGGATAGTGCCCGCTATCCTACTCATAGAGGATGAAACATGATATCTCGAAAGAAAGAGGTCTCTCTTCGTTCTACTTGTTGATCCTGAATATTCTGCAAAATATCCTTTTTGGGCTATGTGTAATGGGAGGTCTCCTCAGCTTTTTCCCAAACTGTACAACAAAAAGACTTTGGAAATAATTTGTCACGAGTCGTTTCCTTTCGCGCTTCTTTCGTTGAGAAGGGCTCTTGTGAACTGGTTTGAAGTTTCATTAACGACATTGTATATCGTTTATGGTGTAATAGTTTGTAGTCTCTAGGGATTAAATTAAGGCACTAATACTAAAAATATGCCTGCATGCAAGTAATTGGATACAATAATAAATTAGATAGTGTAACTAACAAAACGAATCCAAAATTTACTAAAGACAAAGAGTGTAAAAATACATTGTTGTTTTGTTTTTTTACGTTTCAGCGTTCTGGCAAATTAAAGAGCATTGATGATATGAAACTAAACATAGCTTTTAATGCACTAATTAACTAACATTTTAATAGAAAGATTGAAATGAATGTTATTATTTGTCTCATGAAGATGGTGAAAACGTGGAAGGTAGAAGTGGTGATAGTGAGAGGAAGCAAAATCATAAATATAGAAGTACGTCTTTGTCTTGATGGGTGAAAACTACCATGCGTTTTAATAAACAAGTGTTAAGATTAGAAGGGCCTGCCTCAGGGAATCTGATCTCTGATCATCATAATGATATTTTATAGTCTCATCAAGACAGAAGATTTGGAAATTATACGATGAATAATTCCGATAAAATACATTGAGTCGCTCCTCTACATGCAATTTTCCTGGTCCATAAGTATAAAGATCAAAAATTGATTGTATACATTTTTGGAGTCATCCTAACAACATTACTAATGTTAATTGTAATTAAAAATGGATTCAGTGACCTCTATCATTCAATGTTTTATTTCTTTAAATTGTATAGTTGTTAAATAATAATAACAATGTTAGGAGGTCTTATCGCTACCCCTTACAACATATTTGAAAGGTTCAATCCAAGTGAGTGGGGTATGGTTTAAAAACTAATTTGTATTTTTTAATTGCGTAGGACATTTTTAACCTGTCAACGCAATGTATATCAACTCTACTAGTATAAACACAGTACATATATTCAACACACACACACACACACACACACACACACACACACACACACACACACACACAACACACACACACAAGCCAGTTTAAACTTATAGTTTAAAGTTAAAATAAAACAGAAAAACCAGTGTTCTTGTTTTAATTTTCGAGTTCCTAGAACCCTTCACCTGAAACACACTGATATAAAAGTAACAAACAAACAAAACCCAAACCAAAAATTAAAAACATAACCAACAAATTGTTAATAAATAAATACCATAAACAACAAGATTCCAATAAGCTGTATGTAGAAATAATTTTAAATTTTTATAAAGGACTAAAAGTTTAAAACAAGAATGGAAAGAGAATCATATTAGGTTCAAGCCATCTGGTTGTTCTTTATTTTTAAAATTAATTTATGTGCGAGTTTCAACATTTCTTAAGTTTATTAGATTGGTATTTTGGTTGGGATTTGGATCCAAAATAGTAAATTCCTTTTAGGACGAAGCAGTTTTCTAATGTACGTATTTTGACTGTGTTTGAATGGCATGAGCAGATCATGGCCTATCGTCATTTTAGCGAACAACATCAAACCGATGATTGTTCATTCTCAATCTTAATGGAGTGATGGTTATTCTAATACAAACTTTGGGACAGAATTTACAGGTTAGTTTCTGAAACAACTACCTAAACACAAATAATAAATGTTTGTTGCTGTGTTGCAATCAATGTTAACCCTATATAGGATATTATTTTTCAGTTGTAAATACTTTTAAAAGATTTATAATTTATTAACATTTTACGAATGCTGCTTTTTTGGCTTGTTACAAGGATTGCACACGTTAAATTTTATGTTCAGGAGAAGATAAAAAATATATAAAAGTAACCCTCAGAATTATGTTGATTTTATGAAGGCCAGGAAAATATTGAGTAATAAATTTAGGGCTATTAGGATTGAATAACACTAGAACTATATTTATATCACTGATTTGTTTATCAAAAAGATGTATTGGATACCCCGTTTTAAAAATTACATTAGACAGTATATTTATGTACTTATGAAAGACAGATTGATTGCTACAAAGAATTTTTGCCCTTATTGATAGACCCTAAGAGAAAGACTTTTTAATGTGAAAAGGATGGTATTTAGTTGATGAAATGCAAATATTGCATTTTGTTGCTGTCCTTCATATCGACTTTTGTTTTCAAATTATGATTTTCAATACATGCATCAGTAATCCAAGAATGTTACTGAATCTGGTGAGATGGATTGTGTAAATTTTAAAATACTAAATGTATTGAGATTAAAAAGAAATTAATTAAGTTTTTTGATACCATATTATAAAAAATATCATCTGAAACAAATCTGAGATTTATAATTTTTGAATATTAAAAAAATCATTTTGGAATAATCCCCATAAAAATATTGGAGTATGAAGGAGCCATCCGTGTGCCCATAGCAGTTCCATTAGTTTAACGCTAATTTTGGTCTTGAGATTTAAAACTATTTTGGGTTAAAATCATGGTCATAAGTTTTAAGAATGAAATTAGTACTAGGTTTAGTATCATTTGGGCCAGAATCATGGTAATTTTGGGCAGCGCTGACACCATCATCTGTAAGAATATTTGTATACAAAGATTCTACATCGACAGTGCATAATAAGACATCTTCAGGCAAGGGTTTATTAATTTGAGATAATTTAGTTAAAAAGTCATTAGTGTCCTTGATATTAGAAGGAAGTGTTCTTACAAACGGCTGCAAGATGTCAACATAAGCAAATTTTCCTTTCAGTAGAACATCTATAGCTGGAGATGATAGGCCCTGCCAGGAGGTGGTCTGGCAGGTTTGTGTGTTTTCGGTAAGTGTAAAAACACCAGAGTTTCTTAGAATATTTCGGTGGTTAGTAGTTCAATGGCTTTTTGAAACAATTCCTCTTGAAAACCTTTGTTCATAAGGTAATTTTGGATTTTTTCTTTAAATATTGCTTATTTAATTTTAACTAAATGTCCTGAAAGCGGCTCACGTCCATAATCCAAATATTCCTGGGTACGTATAAAAACTTCAGATATTTTTGTTGCCTGACTCTTTTTACAATAATATGTCTTGTTTAGTATTCAAAATAAACTCTTATGTACAGTTATAAATTGGTGTTGATTTATTTTGTATTTTTTAATAAAGTTCGGCATAAATTTATAGTTTTTTAAAATTACATCTTTGTTTCGTGAAGTCTCATTTCAAAACCATTATTACTTTATTGCGAAAATAGTTATTTTTAAATATTTCATTTAGTGTGTTTTAAACACTTTAATTATTAAAAATTGTATAAACATGCGTCCTATATTTTCTAGACGTATTTTTCCTGTCTATAAGCTTCACTATGTATAAAACATTTCATATTTAATTAAATTAAGTTTAAAAAATAAGAGATGCTTGTACAAAAATATAAATATTATGCAATAAATAGCACAAATCCATATTTTAAAAATATGTTCACTTCAGCTGAGATGCCCAAACTTCAGCTCCGCACGTTTTTCAGCTTTGACAACGTTTGCTGCTGTGTTCCAAGAACTCAGTCTCACGGAATTAAATCCGTTTGCTATTAAAAATTCTTTCAACAACGTTTGAAATATAAATGATTTGTGATGGGTTTTTGTTTTTTCTGTCAAACAATTTATAAATCTGACATCCATCTCAGAAACGACAGTGCATGCTCGTCTCAAGCACAAACAGCGCAGGCAATGTCGGTAATTTGAGCTCCTTAAAGGTTGCTCTACGTGAATATCGGGAAATATATAATCTTGGAAAATAAGAATTTGGACAGGTACCCACTGCGTAATTTCATATGATATGTGTGTTAAAATAAGTCCATATTAAGTAATTCTCAATAAGGGGATAGTACAATGATTTGATAAATTTCTTAATAAATATATGTTGGAGGAAATCGTTTTACAAATGCTTTTTAATATGTGTACTCCAATACAGATTACAATCTATTATGATACCGAGGAATTTAATGGTATATGTTTCACCAATGATTTGTCACCAATCATTACCGTTGGTGAGAACATATTAAAAATTTTCTGACTATTAATTACGATGTAGGTTGATTTGGATTTTTTGTCACCAAATTTATTTCTACAAGATATTGAATACAACTATTCAATTCCGTGTAGCCTATTAATTCTACCAGGGATAGTGCCCGCTATCCTACTCATAGAGGATGAAACATGATATCTCGAAAGAAAGAGGTCTCTCTTCGTTCTACTTGTTGATCCTGAATATTCTGCAAATATCCATTTTGGGCTATGTGTAATGGGAGGTCTCCTCAGCTTTTTCCCAAACTGTACAACAAAAAGACTTTGGAAATAATTTTGTCACGAGTCGTTTCCTTTCGCGCTTCTTTCGTTGAGAAGGGCTCTTGTGAACTGGTTTGAAGTTCATTAACGACATTGTATATCGTTTATGGTGTATAGTTTGTAGTCTCTAGGGATTAAATTAAGGCACTAATACTAAAAATATGCCTGCATGCAAGTAATTGGATACAATAATAAATTAGATAGTGTAACTAACAAAACGAATCCAAAATTTACTAAAGACAAAGAGTGTAAAAATACATTGTTGTTTTGTTTTTTTTACGTTTCAGCGTTCTGGCAAATTAAAGAGCATTGATGATATGAAACTAAACATAGCTTTTAATGCACTAATTAACTAACATTTTAATAGAAAGATTGAAATGAATGTTATTATTTGTCTCATGAAGATGGTTGAAACGTGGAAGGTAGAAGTGGTGATAGTGAGAGGAAGCAAAATCATAAATATAGAAGTACGTCTTTGTCTTGATGGTGAAAACTACCTTGCGTTAATAAACAAGTGTTAAGATTAGAAGGGCCTGCCTCAGGAATCTAATCTCTGATCATCATAATGATATTTTATAGTCTCATCAAGACAGAAGATTTGGAAATTATACGATGAATAATTCCGATAAAATACATTGAGTCGCTCCTCTACATGCAATTTTCCTGGACATAAGTATAAAGATCAAAATTGATTGTATACATTTTTGGAGTCATCCTAACAACATTACTAATGTTAATTGTAATTAAAAATGGATTCAGTGACCTCTATCATTCAATGTTTTATTTCTTTAAATTGTATAGTTGTTAAATAATAATAACAATGTTAGGAGGTCTTATCGCTACCCCTTACACATATTTGAAAGGTTCAATCCAAGTGAGTGGGGTATGGTTTAAAAACTAATTTGTATTTTTTAATTGCGTAAGACATTTTAACCTGTCAACGCAATGTATATCAACTCTACAAGTATAACACAGTACATATATTCAACACACACACACACACCACACACACACACACACACACACACACACACACACACACACACACACACACACACACAACACACACACACACACACAAGCCAGTTAAACTTATAGTTAAAGTTAAAATAAAACAGAAAAAACCAGTGTTCTTGTTTTAATTTTCGAGTTCCTAGAACCCTTCACCTGAAACACACTGATATAAAGTAACAAACAAACAAAACCCAAACCAAAAATTAAAAACATAACCAACAAATTGTTAATAAATAAATACCATAAACAACAAGATTCCAATAAGCTGTATGTAGAATATTTTTAAATTTTTTATAAAGGACTAAAAGTTTAAACAAGAAGGGAAAGCGAATCATATTAGGTTCAAGCCATCTGGTTTGTCTTTATTTTTAAAATTAATTTATGTGCGAGTTCAACATTTCTTAAGTTTATTAGATTGGTATTTAGGTTGGGATTTGGGTCCAAATAGTAAATTCCTTTTAGGACGAAGCAGTTTTCTAATGTACGTATTTTGACTGTGTTGAATGGCATGAGCAGATCATGGCCTATCGTCATTTTAGCGAACAACATCAAACCGATGATTGTTCATTCTCAATCTTAATGGAGTGATGGTTATTCTAATACAAACTTTGGGACAGAATTTACAGGTTAGTTCTGAAACAACTACCTCCACACAAATAATGTTTGTTGTGTTGCAATCAATGTACCCTATATAGGATATTATTTTTCAGTTGTAATACTTTAAAAGATTTATAATTTATTAACATTTTACGAATGCTGCTTTTTGGCTTGTTACAAGGATTGCACACGTTAAATTTTATGTTCAGGAGAAGATAAAAAATATATAAAAGTAACCCTCAGAATTATGTTGATTTTATGAAGGCCAGGAAAATATTGAGTAATAAATTTAGGGCTATTAGGATTGATAACACTAGAACTATATTTATATCACTGATTTGTTTATCAAAAAGATGTATTGGATACCCCGTTTTAAAAATTACATTAGACAGTATATTTATGTACTGTATGAAAGACAGATTGAATTGCTACAAAGAATTTTTGCCCTTATTGATAGACCCTAAGAGAAAGACTTTTTAATGTGAAAAGGATGGTAGTTAGTTGATGAAATGCAAATATTGCATTTTGTTGCTGTCCTTCATATCGACTTTTGTTTTCAAATTATGATTTTCAATACATGCATCAGTATCCAAGAATGTTACTGAATCTGGTGAGATGGATTGTGTAAATTTTAAAATACTAAATGTATTGAGATTAAAAAGAAAATTAATTAAGTTTTTTGATACCATATTATAAAAATATCATCTGAAACAAATCTGAGATTTATAATTTTGAATATTAAAAAAATCATTTGGAATAATCCCATAAAAATATTGGAGTATGAAGGAGCCATCCGTGTGCCCATAGCAGTTCCATTAGTTAAAACGCTAATTTTGGTCTTGAGATTTAAAACTATTTTGGGTTAAAATCATGGTCATAAGCTTAAGAATGAAATTAGTACTAGGTTTAGTATCATTTGGGCCAGAATCATGGTAATTTTTGGCAGGCGCCTGACACCATCATCTGTAAGAATATTTGTATACAAAGATTCTACATCGACAGTGCATAATAAGACATCTTCCAGGCAAGGGTTTATTAATTTGAGATAATTTAGTTAAAAAGTCATTAGTGTCCTTGATATTAGAAGGAAGTGTTCTTACAAACGGCTGCAAGATGTCAACATAAGCAAATTTCCTTTCAGTAGAACATCTATAGCTGGAGATGATAGGCCTGCCAGGAGGTGGTCTGGCAGGTTTGTGTGTTTTCGGTAAGTGTAAAACACCAGAAGATCTAGAATATTTCGGTGTTAGTAGTTCAATGGCTTTTTGAAACAATTCCTCTTGAAAACCTTTGTTCATAAGGTAATTTTGGATTTTTTCTTTAAATATTGCTTATTTAATTTTAACTAAATGTCTGAAAGCGGCTCACGTCCATAATCCAAATATTCCTGGGGTACGTATACAAACTTCAGATATTTTTGTTGCCTGACTCTTTTTACATAATATGTCTTGTTTAGTATTCAAAATAAACTGTTATGTACAGTTATAAATTGGTGTTGATTTATTTTGTATTTTTTAATAAAGTTTCGGCATAAATTTATAGTTTTTTAAAATTACATCTTTGTGTCGTGAAGTCTCATTTCAAACCATTATTACTTTATTGCGAAAATAGTTATTTTTAAATATTTCATTTAGTGTGTTTAAACACTTTACATTACACATTTAAATAACATTAACACACCCATTGCAAGTTTTCATGGTTAATTGGGTGGTAATCAAACCATGACACACCAAGATTATGATGGTTAAAAACGGTTTATATTAAAAGGAATTAAATTGAGATGCAATGCGTCTGTGAATTTTTAAATATTATATTAAAAACGTCAGAGGATCTAACCTTTTTTATATAAAAGATGTTTAAGGTACAAGATATCGTGTAATATAATTCAAGATAAGGTTTTTAAATGAACTGAAATTATATCAAATAATTAGAAGCATAACCAAGTTACATCTTGGGTCAAATTTAATAAAAACCAGACCATTTTGTATTTTGGAACTTATTTTAACAACACCTATTTTTTTCACAAAATTCATTTTTCAAATAAAGGTTAGAATGCTGAAATTTGTACTAAAATCTCAAAATCAATTTTCTGCACTATCAGAACACTTTCACTTGCACTGTTTATATTGCAAAAGTACTAAACGCAATCAGCACAATAATTGTTTTTGTTATAGAAATATGAACCTGGAATCCCGTGAATAATAATGTTATCTGAGTAAACATATTCCACACTTCCTGTGTAAGGTGAACCTGGACTGCCCCATGTATAGGTTTTAAACTCCAGGTTCTGGCAGTAATCTAGGGTAACCACGTGATCGTGTACTGTATCGTGATATTAACATCCATTCCAACACTTATGATTCAGCAGATCGAGTAGTAAAACAATACAATGTCATTAACATACTACAAGAAATATTAGTGTTATTCTTAATAACAATTTGAACAACTAAAACATTTCTTTCTGTATATTCTCAGTCCGATTTGTAAACGGTATTAATATTTTTATGCGTATTAAATAACTAAAATGCTAAAATATTTGTTTAGTACTTATTTTCCTTCGAACCAATAAGATAGTTTTTTCTCGACACACGAATTTTCTGCGTAAATTATTAGATAATGGTTTTTTTACACACTGTGAACTGAATAAAATAACAATCTTATCAGTAACCAATACGGGTTTAAACGTATGTGGGCACAGAGGACGCAGGGTCAAGTTCTTGACAGGTCAGATTTATTACTGCACAGTTCACAAGCCCGGCGCTCGGTGCAAGTCATCATGTTGCCGTCGATAACACTATCAATGCAATAATGTTTTACCTTGATTCTATATACCACACACTTGGTATTTTCTCTTATCTAAGTAAATGATTTGATTTAGTGAACTATGTGATTCAGCAAAGTCAAGGGATATGTATTTTGAGGATTGGTACACTTCAGTAGTTTAAATCATATTATTTTAATAGGTTGCGTTAAATGTGTAAAAATTTGTATTGACGGTCGACAATATTTTTCTGACTTCTCCACGAACAAGAACGAAGTGCCTCATGGATATATAATTAGATCACTTATATGCCTCGTTTACATAAACAATCTTCCTAAACAAATTGGCAACTATACAAATAGTATCACTCTTATTCATGACAGATGGCTTATCCTTTATAACAAAGATTTTAATGAACCAATTTTCCACTATATCTTCCATAATGTCGGATTGTTTCTCTTCTAATAATTTATATCTGAATTATTATAAAACAAAATTAGTGCAATTATATTCTCAATCTAGTAAAAATATATCATATAAGAATAATATTTAATTGGATGTCACTCGATTGTGAGGAGCTTATTTCTGCTCTTGCAAGTGGTCTTGGCCGCTTTCTACAATAATAGCTCAAAATCCATCTATTTTGTAACTTTTCCTTTTACTAGTTAGCTAATCTGGTAACAGCTGCTTTATAATAGTATGTGACACGATACTTCTGGACCTTATTTAGTACTCATGTTGCTTGTAATTTTGTTTACAGTGAATTTGAAAAGCAAAATGTGTTTTGTGTAAATTTCTGTGTCCACAAAAATACCTGGTATGACAGTGGTGTGTGGGTATAAGACAAAATTTTCCATGGCTATGTAATATCAGTAAAAATTCTGGCACCAAAACTAACCTAGTCCCAAATTGTTTGGCTAAGTCTACGGTGCTTAGGCCTACTTTACGAACATCACTGTAGCCTGGTCCATCCCACTTAGTATACTTTCTCAATGTAGGACCTAAATAGATTCTCATCCTGCCAAAGATTATTACTGATCAATATTTGTATAGGTTCCCAAAGCTAAAGGGAAAGTAGAAAATGCTTATATTCATTTCAGTCATTTTTTTAAGTTATAGTACCTAATGTAGTAATTAACTGAGCAAACTTCCAAAACTGGAACAATACGTTTTTATCGAACACACAGTGTTATACACAGCAGGCGTATTATGACACTGTTGTAGCTTTCAGCAATGTGTCCGCTGTGGAACAATTTTATCAATATATAAAGATAACCCGAATACATAAAGAATTTTTATTAATAGGTTTACAAATGTATAGTCTGGTGTTTTATACTCCTTCGCAAACCTTGCAAGAATGTATTCAAGAAAACGTTCGGTTTATCGATTTAACCTTGGCCTGATAATACTCTAACTATGGCTTAAAGCCTCATGACTGGTGAAGTTTTAACTGAAACACACCAGATTGGACAGAGATTTAATAAAGTTTGATATTTAATTTTATAATAGACCATTAATTTCACTGGGAGATCAGCTCAATGACAACAGAAATTGAAGGATAACTAATTACTGTTCCTTGTTAATGATACAAAATAAAGGTTCACTAGATAACTTTTAAAACTGCCGTTGGCAAAGATAATTTTAAATAGTTTAGCCTTAAATCCGTGTACACACTAATTATTAATCTTTTGTAAAATTGAAGTAATATGAGTATATAAGTTACATCATTAACGTAATACTTCATGTTGTAGTAAACGTACCTTTACCAGTTTTTAATTTTGTAAAAGCCTACTCCTTTACCTCTCTGCAAAAGTTTTTTCGCATAAATATCATTATTTGAAATCAGCCACTATTCTGTAAGGTTGAAAAACATCAGTTATAATTCTTGTGTATTTCCATTTATTTTAAAATTGATAGTTCCATTTACAACCCGATGTTGCCACTTGAAAACATTAATTAGAAAAAGAACTCTGTATTTATTGGTATCGGTGGAACATAATTAGGGTTTTTTTTTTTTTTTTTATTTTTTTTTTTTTTTTTTTTTTTTTTTTTTTTAATAAACTACCGTGCCATGTATCCACGTGTGAAATAATACAAAAGCCAACCATACATTACTTGCCTGGCGATAACAAGTAAATATGCTTACTTCTGGAAATAAAATTATACGTGATTAATGCGGTTTTCTTTCTTCTACTGCTTGAATTAAATTTTGAAAACACAATTGAAGAAGTTGCTTTGTAAATCGTGTGCTCCGCCATCAGATAGGCTACATACTCATGACCTCATTGTTTCTCTTTTCCGTCAGGTTGTTCCATTTTGTCGATTTGATACAAGTATGGAGTATTAGACGTTTTTGAATTATTAACCAGGCCTTATTAGAATAAATGAGATTCATAAAACGGCAAAACCAATTACTAGTTTGTGATATTTTACTATTATTACTATATTTAAATTGTATTGCATGAGTTAGTCACAATTAACTTATATAAACAGTACAATTATACACCTATTTTTGAATTTTCATTTAAAACGATCCATTTAGAACTCCAATGTTTACGTAATTCAAGCTTCTTTTTAAAATAATCAAGTCATTAAAATTACTTTAATTTCAGCAACAGAGTTAACAAAGTAATTTCTATTGTTTCCCCACGCAATATTATCAAGAACCCATCAATTGGAATAGAAACGCGTTTTTGGCACGAATTTAAGATCTCTTAATCGAGCTTACAACACGTTTCTTTGTATGTTTAATGCCTTTGATGTATTCCATTGAGTCTGGTTAAACTCTTTGATAACCAACCTGAGATGGAAGTTGTTGAATAAGCCATTGTTTCTGTGAGACCTGAATCCTCAAGGTAGTGTTACTCTCCCTCGTATTTTAGGAACAAGAATATGGAGATGACGTCATCACGTTTTGAACGGTCTTTGTTTGTTTTAGATGACGATTGATTTGACATGTCTCCACCGGTTGGTTATTAACTTGTGTCCCCATCGTAATAAAATATTGTATAGTAATATAGATTTATAATTTAATAGTGTTTTCAGTATCAAATTCTTTAATAGAACCTAAGACTGTAATACTTAATACAATGTAAATCATCTCTTGACCTCCCGCAGTATTAATCGAGAGCTACATAGTACCTATATACACCTATAGTACTATATAAGAACCTATTCCGCTACGATTATAAAGTGAATCGTTGGCTAAAGAAAATCTGTAACAATTTATTGTTAATAGCTACACTTTCCATTGTAATAGTTAGTCACAACGTAGTCACAGTGACAGCAGTGACACCAATGTGTCTGCCGTTTTACTAACGTATAACCAACTCTGTGTAGCAGAATTAAATAGATTCGTAAACAAATTTTGGCCTCTTTACCGAAACTGAATAAAAATAAATCTTAACTAAATTGACATTATTAAGATATTCTGCCTTAAAAGTTTATTGTATTTTTGTAAATATATTGACAGAAAATTACCGAGTGAAAAGCGAGCCCACGTTTGGTTACCAAAGAAAGCTTTTTCATTATTTTATGAATGGAAGTTTCATCACTGTAACCATCGCAAAAAAGATTCAATTTTGTTTTTTCATGTCAAACTTTTTTGTCAGTAAACCCTAGTATTCTCTAGAACGCCAGGACATAAAATAATATATGAGAACGACTGCCGGTCGTTTCCCCAACCCGGCACCCCCGTCGGAACCAGGGGACACATGGAAACCTATATAGTAACCAGAGAGGTCAAAATACATGTTTATGATGTGGGTTATAAGAGCTTGTTTTGCTGTTTTATGGGCTGTAACGGAGGCCAGAAAAAGCGGGACCCGAAAGAACAACAGTGGAGCTATAAACATACCAGCTGGGGCGGTGGAGCCGTCTCGGATCACAGCTACTGGAATGTGCGAATATCCCCCTGAGAGTGAGAAGATTGTACAAATATAATTATATGCTTTAATGTGATACGATTGCCATCATATTCAAAATTCAATAATATATGGAATAATTCGAAAATTTGTAACAATCTGCACCATTATTTAAAACAAATAGACTGATACGCTATTACTTACTTTATATGAAACAAATGTGTGAATATAATATTATATGATGAATAAATTCTCTATTGAATTCTGAATTCTAATCGCAAGAAAAATTAAGTAAGGTGATGATTTGTCTATATGAAAATCCTGTAGGAAGTAATTTAGACGACAACAATTCATATGAAGCCCTATATTGTTGCCTAAAATGTTTCTCATTCAATATGTAAATTTAATGTATTTTATTCTAATACTTGTATTGAGTACATCGGAGGCCTATAGCAAAGGAAGACCTAAACACTTTTCCTTTACCCTATCTAATTTAAGAAATTTTTTTGAAAACGAAAAGCTAGCTTACAGCGTTGACGAGTATCCTTGCATTTAACTGGGCAACCGCCC